>NW_026971590.1:0-34046 GCF_963678635.1 Symsagittifera roscoffensis | reverse complement strand
GTGTACTCAATGAAAAAACAGAGGTCTTTTTTATCTACTCTGCTTAAATGAACTTTGAAAGCGCCACATTTTCTGATTGAACATGTTGTTCAAACTGTTTCGGCTTCGTACTAATTTCACCAATCAGATTCAATAATTTCCGGGCCAAGGTTGTGGTCTTGTGGTCAGACCAATTTTTCGTATTTTAAGACCGTCGCAACTCAAATCTGATGTTTTCAGACCCCTGCGACTGAACTCCCGTATTTCCAGACTTTGCAAAACGAGGAGATGCATCCGCTACCTGCAATTCTTAGCAACATTTTCCTGCGACCGGCGCGACCCAAGAAAAGGTAACCGCGAACGTGGCGACCCTGCATTTTTCTTTGTCTGCAAACTTATAATTTTACCCGGACCCAACAAATGCTTTTAACTGCATAGAAATGTTAAATCGATAATCTTATTGTTCCGACCATTTGAAAAATGGGGAGGAACTTTGTATTCGGGTCGGTTTTAGTTTTTTCTTTTTGTTTTGCACGGAAACTCAGGTACCACAAACAGTCATCTGACTGGGTTGACTATTATATCATATTAAAGCCCTTTCAGTTGTGATACGAATCACATTAAAAAATCCAAAAAAAATCTCCCAATGTTGAGAAAAACCGGTTTGATTTTCGCCTTAAATCGAGCAAATAAAGCAAGCGAGCAGGCTTACAACAGCTAAATTATGCCTAATTTAAAACCTTACAACTCAAATTTAAGCAAGTAAAATTGGTTTTTGGAGTTTTTTTAGCTTCATTTTGGGAACCAATAACTTCAAAAAATTAAATTATTGAGAAATTTTTTTTAAAATTGTTTTTGTATTTCTAGTCATTTTTTCTACTAAAAAATTTGTCCTATTCGCCTTTGTTGCAATAACTGGCTACTGCGCCTAAATTATATTTTTACATCAGATCCTTTTATCAAACCAAGCAGAAGAAAACTAGAATAACTTTCAAAAAAAAACAACTTTCTAAACCTAATTCTCTAAAACCATGGCTGGAACATTTTGTGTTACTTGCACAGTAACCGGCTATCCTTGTTTCAATTGCTGTTTTTTTGTACATGAAATATCTACTTCTCATTGCTGAGACCATTTGAAAAATGTGGAGGAACTTTGTATTAGGGTGTAAGTTAGTTTTTTTTTCTTTTTTTTTCCAGGCAAAATCAGGTACCATAAATAATCAGAATTCGTGATATATCAAATTAAATCATCAAGATATATTAAATTAAAGCTCTTTCCCATGTGATTCGAGCGATATTTAAAATTTTCAAAAAAGTTTCCCAGTGTCGAGAAAAACCTGTTTAAAATTTTGTCGTTTTGGTCTATTTTTGAGCTAATAAGGTGATTGTACAGGCTCATATAAACTTATTTAAGCTTAAATTAAAGCCGTTAAAAGTTAAAATCAATAGAGTAACTCAGTTTTTGGAGTTAATTGGCTTGTTTAACTTTGGTCCGCATTTTCCTAATTTCAGTTTTTTGTTTTCTTTTTGTTTCGAATTTCGATATTTTTATCACCCCACGCAAAACAAAACGACACTATTTTGAAAAAATATATATTTTTATAAGACTGTGATCAGAAAATTCTGTGCTACTTGCACTAACCGGCTATCCTTGTCTTGACCTTTGAATTTGCAATTAAACATCTTTGAAACTAACCAAGAGTTAATTCATATAGTATTGCTTTGATTTTTTTCAGGTTCTGTGGCTTGCCTGTTAACGCGCCTGATTGTCACAAGATTGTGTGTTTGAGCCCGGCCGGGGTTTTATTTTTGCAAGAAAAAGCATAGATTGTTTGATCATTTCTGACAACAAAAAAAAACAGATCAGAATTTGTTAGATCTTATCATTTTTATTTTGTTTTTAGAAAAAAAAAAAAGTTTTCAGATAATAAAGTTTTATTAATTCACAGCTGTGATCAGGAAAAGTTTTGATAGTTAAATTCAAGTAGTACTGTGCTCTTCTCGTTTTATTTCTAAACTTTTGACACAAAACTGAAGAGCACGATTTCAAAGATTACATCAAGTTATTACGCTCAAAAGTTGCAACACTATATAGCAGATTTGATTACACACGCAGTGAGTAATCCTGAACAAAAATTTAGTCTTTTATGTGCAACCATGTGAGATTCTTTACATCCAATCAGCGTGGGACTTAGGATTTTGTAAAATTCTGGATAAAACAAGAGTGTTTGCATTTCGTAATATTTGGTACAAATGTTATATCGGCAAAAAATATCACCTAAAATTTTTTAACTCGCGTAAGAAAAAATGGCTTGATTTAAAGTATCTAAATTTCAAGTTTACATTTTTAAGTTTACCCTCGAAATATCATAATTTTCACTTTGAGACAATAATAATTCAAAAAAGTTTACCGTTTTTGATGTCATAGAAAGAAATGCTTTGAAAACATCGTGCTAGTTGTTTATAGCCGTAACCACAAGAAAAAATTGCTCCCGATAAGTGATTGTTCATAAATTTAATGATCTAGTACTTAAAAACCTAAATGTTAATTATGCCTAAATTTTTCAAAATGAAAAATTTTTAATATGTGTTACTAAATGTGGCCAAGAAAAGCATCAAATTTTAAGATCTAGCGTGAACTGGGATTATCGTCAATTGAAGAAAAATTTAAGTTATGGTCTTTTTTGACAAAAATGGTTTTACGAACATTCGTACAACATTGAAAACACCAGGGACGGACTAGAGGGGGAGGGGAGGCGGGAGTGCGGACGCCTTTTTTCGACCAGGGATTACTTTTTTTGCTCTGGCACAATTGAGTGTATCAAAAAGTACAAAACTATCTTTACTCACATTTCGGCAGGTTTTATCAAAAATACCCATTTCTTGATGCATGTTTGAAATTTATGCATTCTGTAAACTGCCAAAACCAGCAAAGACAAAGTTTCTTTCCACTTTCAGTAGACCGAAAAACAAGTGACTCATTGGGTTTTCATGATACTGAGTCAGAAGACAGAAGAAAGAAAGAAAGAAAGAAAGAAAGAACGAAAGAGAGAGAGAGAGAGAGAGAGAGAGAGAGAGCGAGAGAGAGAGAGAGAGAAGCGTCCAACCCCCACCCGAAAAATGAAATCCCCCTGCTGCTAATTGCTAATGATATTTTCAAAATGAGGTCAAAGATATTTTTTCTTTTGAATTGATGCCCATTAAAACTGCATATAAACGTAGTGTCCTTTGTTGAAATCAAAGTTGTGAACAAATTTTGCTCATGCTTATTTTTCACATATGATGTTTCCTTTCGATTTTACAATTGCAGTGGTTTTAGCATGCAAATTTAACCCAATTTCATCAAATCCAATTCCAGATGAGCAAATAGCTGGTACGTATAATCTGCAAAAACTTCAAAATGAGTTATAAAAAGATTCAATGCAATCAGGACTTCTGGTGTTTAAGGTGGTACATTCGTGTCGGATGCTTCAATTTACCCCTTCTTTGTCCAAGTTTTAGTGTGAGCTCTTTCTTTCTAAACCGACTTGAATCAATCCGGCTCTTGATATATCTTTAGTTACAAATAATAAAGAAGTTACAGCAACTAAAGCAAACCGATATTTTTTGAGCTCGGAAGGTTTATCAAAGGTAACTTTTTCGATCCTTAGTTGACCATGCGTTAACTCATCGGGGAATTGAGAATCAAATGAATCAGACAAAACTTTAAGCACACGTTCCCAAGTTTTTGGACAGTTTTCAAGCACTTCTGAATGTTCAAGAGACATTTCGTATTGCTTTTGTTTCGTACTTTTGGCTCAAAAATTACGCCATTTCTTAAGGTTAGTTTTATTGTAAATATCTTGCAATTCGGAGCGTGTTTTAAGAAATTTATGAGTCAGCGGCCAAAGTTTTCAGCCAGTTTTCTTGTTCCATACAAACGGATGATTAATCATAGCAATTCTACACTTTTTTCATGATAACTTGACTTGAATGTTGATTTTAGATTAAGAAGTAGACACTTGTTCAGAAGGTGTGGAGGTACAATTCTGTCCGAGTATGAAGTTCTCACAGCTGCTCATTGTCTACAAACAGAAGGAGAGTGGGAGAAACCGAAAGATGTGTACATTGTGTCAGGTACCACAAGTAGATCAATTGAAGTGAACTAAAAAATGACCTACGAGCTGAAAGCTCGGAGGTTGGTCCTTTCATTCGCGGTTAAATAGTCTTGAGTCTTCCTGGCTATAAAAAAAGTTCTGTAAAAATTGCTAGTTAAAAGTTGACGTTTGCCTGGCGAAAAAAAAACCCAGCCCGCGCAAAATGATTCAGTCACTTTTTTTGAACGTCGGAACATGAAAGTGATTCAACTGCAGCTTTTCTTCAAAAAAGTGTTTTTAAAGATTGGGCAGCTTAGGATAGATAATAATGCGCGCAAAATTTCCACTTTTCTAAATGATTATAAGTGGGCTAAATGAGCCAAAAAGCCAAATGAATATTGCTTAAAAAGATGATAAACGCAAACAAAAAGTAAAAGGTTACAAATTTTTAGGCGACACTAAACCCGAAACTCCAGTAACGAAAATTTTGGTGAAGTCGGCCAAGCGACAGTCGGTCAAATATTACACTTATCTGAAACGGTACATAAGATTTGACAGTGGGTACGATTTGGCAAAACTAACCCTCAAGAGCAAACTCAACTATGACAAATATAGACTGCCTTTGAAAGTGTGCAGGGGAAAGATGGGAGAGAGGAACAATGGGTTCCAGACTCGGGCACTGGGCTTGGGATTAACAGATGACAATTTTACTGCTGCATACGAGTTGATGGTATCGTTTGTTTTCTTCTTACTTCTCAGTTGAGAAACAACAAAAATAAGTTTCGACTAACTGCAAAACTCCAATCGTCCTCAGAGCTCTAAAGAGTTGTTTACACAAAATGTAACCGCATATTCAGTTGTACAAAGACTTTGTTCAAATTTGTTTTCGACTGTTTGCTTCGATTTTAATGTGCTTGTCGTTAAATTTTTTTGCCGACTCGACTCAACGTGATTAATTTTATGTCGACTTTTATTTTTAAATAGATGTTTCGATTTGGTAATCGACTTTACATTTCGGCCGGTTCGTTTTATATTTCAAAATTTTTAAATGTTTTTGTATTCAGATTTAAGTTTCCGCCAACTCGACTTTATGTGTTCGCCTTAATATTGAGTTAAGACCGATGTGGTTAACTCATAGAGTAATTTCGTATAGGGTACACCGTCTGCTCGTCACGCTATCTTATTTTCGGCCGGATAGATTCGTGCAACTTCTTAGTCTAATACCGATTCTAATCTTACTCTTATACTTTCTAGTCTCAGGGTGTTTAACTAGTCTCTGCTAGGCTCAATAGATCTAGGGTATACTGGTTTGTTGCGGCTGCTGAAGTTCTCTTGGAGAGACAACTAATTTCTAAGTTAAATTCAAATCTCTCTGGTGCTGAAATTACAAGTAATTTCAGCACTTACAAATAAGTGGGTTGTTAGTTAGATGGATCATGATTGGTTAATATTAAATACTTTACAGTGGTAATATATCTAATTTATCCAATCATAAAATATAGTTTAGATCAGGTTCCACCCATTCGGGTTTTACAGAGTTTTTTAGAATTATCTTTCTGCAATTCAAGGGATGGATGATGAACGTAGGTATTTGGCGAACATCATATTCTTGTCCGGTTCCTCTTGTTATAGAAGTTCCAGGACGCTGGAGTCAGGGACATCAATCGTTGTGTCGTCTTGTGACAACGACTGTGTTTCCCAATGAAATCAATCTGATTTCAAAATGGTTTGCTATGACGGGTTTTTCTGTATTATGTAGAGAACTTGTTTTGTGTTCAACCTCGTCTGGGAATGGCGTGGCGATTGTGTATGGAAGGGATGCCTTGTAACTCGGATCTGTACGTATACTTGAACATCGAGGTGGTCATTGGTCTAGTTCAATGAAGTCCTTTTCTGCGAAGTCAAGTCGTACTCTAAATCCTTTGAGTTGTGATTGTGGACGGCATATCGGTTGTGTTTAGCCAGTCTTGTTCGAGTGTGATGGGATCATTTTGTCTTTGGATGTTCGTCTTTGTTGTTGTGTGTTGATCTATATAGTGCAAGGTATGATTTACATTTTATAAAATTTTATTAGTTCGATTTTTTAATCATGAATTTAGTTAGTTGTTTTCACAAAAACATTTTGTTTTAGTTCGGTTATTTTGAAGAGTTACTCACCCTTGAGTACCTCTTATTAAAAATAGAAGTGTGGTCACAAAGCGTGGATGTAGCGCGGTGGGTTAGGCCGGCTAAAGAGCATGCTCAGGACGTCCTTTCTGGTGGGTTAGGCCAGGAGTGGGAGTATGATTTCGTGCGGTTTCTTTGAGAGGTCCTGTTATGTGATAAAGTTTTATGTTGGGTTTATGTTGGTCTTTCTTATGTTTCTTTGGTTGTGTCCTTTTTTCAAAAATCAAATTGTTTTTGTTATGGGTTTGTCTTGCGACTTTTTTGTGTTTTATGATTTCTTTCTTAGACTTTATAATAGTCTTCAAAAGAATAAATTATCCAGTTTTAAACTGGGTTAATCCGGTTTGGGTACCGTTGGTTTTCTTTTCTTAGTCATGCTGTTATTTTATGATTTGTGGTGTTTAGTAAGCTGCGTTGGTTACTTTGGTTTAGTATATAATTCCTTTCCAACCGGGTTAAAGGAAAGTTTGAATTTTGTTATCGTGTGTTAGAGTTGTAGAGTGTGAAAACTTGAAACTTAAAATCATTATTTAAACAATTCTTCGTGGGCGAGCTGTGCCAGTTTGGATAGAATTCCTGTGTGAGTGAAAGAAAACATCAAAAGGTTAGTACTGCGTTTTCATTTTATCAATTTATTACATAGAATTTCAATTTCACTGCTAGTTTTGGGGGAAATTTAAAGTTATAAATTTTCGTCGTAATTGAATTTACTGCTTTATGGGAAGACAATTTATAAATTAATTTACTACATTTGGTATGAATTCTATCATATTATTTTGTGTAAAATATTAATGAAGTTTAGAAGAATTTTAACAATTTTAACTTTTATTTTTCTTTTCTGTTTTTTGCAGATGATCGTGGTATGAAGACTAAAAATTTAAAAGAAACATGAATAAAGAATGGTTAGTACTAATTTAAATTTATTAGTCAAGAATATTTTAAAATTATACTTACCTTTTGATCGTCTGGGAAAAAGCCGTGGGGAAAGATGTCGTGTACTATGTCCGAATTTGTTAGTATTTTTGCTAGTATGCGAATGATGTTTTTAGTTTGAAGCAGTGGCCAAAGCAATTGAAGTGCTTTAATGGTTTTTAGTTCTTCAGTGCCTACTGCAAACTCATAAGGTGTGTTTTGAATGAGGTTATATATTTTGTGATTATATTTAGTATTGTGAATAAATTCTAATATTGGGATTTCTATAGGCTGGATAAATTCATGTGGGATAAGGAAGGGTCTGGATTCTTCGGCGTTAAAGGTCTTCGTGATGGGACAAAATATAAACATTTGTGTTACTGGGTCATAATTGCAGAGGATGCCGTGGAGGTTAGTATCTTTGATGCAATAGGTGAAATTAAGAAAAAATGGTGAAGTGTACTTCGAGTTAAGAAACTGAAAACGATGGTGTGGTTGTCTTGATGGATTATGTAAATCAAAATGATTTTGTATGAAGCGATAGTATGTATATGTATGAGTCTGTTTCGTGCGTAACATAATGTCGTGTGAACAGTGCAAATCGCGTTCATGTGGTGCAAGGAAGTGAAAGGTTAGTGAAAATAACTGAAATTTTTCTTTAAAGCTTTCGTAAGCTTGAATATCATTGAGTGCTTCAGAAATGATGTGATCATATTTTCTATCAAAAATATTAAGTGTGAATACATATGACGTTTTGATGAAGAATTTTTCTGTTAGTTGTGGGTTAGCGAAGCGGTCGTCATCTAGAAATTTGTCTTGATTAACTCGGATGATATTATGGTCGTAATATTCTATAGTAAATTCGTTAGCTCGGGGTGCAGTGAATGTTTTTAGTGATTTTTTATATCCTATATAAGTAAATTGTCTAAGTGTTAGTGCTGCGGTGAGTCTATATAGCATATCTTTATTCTTTTCTATATCGTTATGAGTACTAGATAGTGGCAGGCAAAGGGGATTAGTAAAATGGTAATATGCTGTCCAGTGAAGTGTGGGCATTAAAACATGTTCATCTACAAAACTACGTGTGTCGTTAGTGTCGTTAGGTGTGTTTAAAGTATATTGTGGGAATGAGGGTAAGGTGATTGCTAGAAAATCTTTCGAGTTGGTGTGGTGTGGGTGATTAATATATTCGCAGGCTGTTCCTGGTTTGGTCGGGAATGGATGGTTCGGGAATTTTCTTTTAAAAGTGCGATAAGCTCGGTGAGTGCTATTCGATGATTCGGTGGATGTGGATGATTGTGCTAATGATGCAGTGTAAGCTGAGGAGGATGTAGGAGTAGGTGGGTTTGAGGATTCTATTGTGGATGAAATTTGATTTATAGTGAGGGTGTTAGGGCGTATTAACTGTTGTTTTAGGGTGATAAAATTATCGAGTTCCTGGGAGATTTGGAGGGTATCTGGAGAATTATTAGATGATCGGTCGGAATGAAATGGAGAATAGGTTGGGGTTACTTGCGAAAAATAAGAAGGAGTGGAAACGGACGGGAGTGGATTATTTGGTGGGATTGGTTGAAAAGGGGGTTTTGAAAAAACTGAGGAGTTGGTTTGAAAATTATTGGATGGAGATGGTTCGGAGTCTGCAAGTTCGTCAGGGGTTTCTATATTAGAGTTATTAAGTTGTGAGATGGAGTATAAAACTGAAATATCTGAATTAGTATCCGAATTCATGCTTGATGATATATTAATAGTTGGAAAACCGGGTGGTGGGAAAGCAAAAAGTGGGATTATTGGGATTGGAGTGTGGAGGTTGGTTGGATGGGAATTTGAGCGGTGTAGGGATCCAAGTTGTCGGCTCATCGTGGGCTAAAAAAATGATTATTTTGAGACTGAAAAGCGGTGGTATGGGGTTGTTCTATAATTGGTTCATGTGTATTATTTTGTGAATGATGTGTCATTATATGTTGTATGGGACTTTGAGATATGTTTGGTCTAAAATTTGGGTTATGTGTTATTTCTAGGTTTCTGAAATTACGTGGGACTAAGGATAATGGATGGTTATGTGGTAGGGGTGGCAACTGTGGTGCGGTACTTGTTACTTCTATGTTATTATGTTCTTCGTCATATGTGTTGTCTTGTCGCTATTTTTGTGTTATATTCTTTTATTTGTGCGTCTAGAAGAATTTTGTTTATTGATGATGAAAAAATTCCAAAAAACCTGCAAATAGTATGCGTGCTACACTTGCTTGTCTATTTACTTGTGTTTGTATAGCGCATGTGTTATAGATTCCTTTTAAAAGTGAAAAAAGAAATCCTATAAAGTTAAACATTGCGTATAGGATAGTCAATTTTTCTAAGATGTAATAGGGCCACAATAGAAAATCGAGAATTTCATTTTTTAAGGTAACAAAGCTCAAAATATTGATAGGCGAATTATCTTGTGGTCTGTATTTTTCACCGTTTAGATATATATAGTCTTTAATGTCTTTAAAATATCCGCTATAATTTTGTGTATAAATATCTGCAAATCCTGCGGTTTCGGCAAGTTTGCGTAAATTTTGGTCAATTGATTGTCTTTGTATAGTGTCCATTTGTGTTAATAATTCTTGGAATTGTTGTGCTCCAATGTGGTGTTGGATATTTGATTTTGAATATATTCCAATTGATTGTAAATCAATATTTGGATTACGAGCAATAGCTCTGATGCTTTCGGGTGGAAATTTTTTGAGTGATTGCATTAACGTAAGGTATGGAGTAAGAAGATAATATTTATCTTCATCAGGGTTCAATTGTACTACATTGTGGCTATTTTTGGATCCACATGGGACTGCGGTATCCCAAAAATATGTTCGTCTTGAAAGTGTGTCAACAAAATGTACTTTATTTTTTATAAAATATAGGGATTCTTTTATAGCAGCGTTTATCTTCAAAAACATATAGTGGTGATACTTTTTTGGTACAAGTATAAAACCATAAAATGTTTCCTTCGTAGTCTAGAAAATTTGATCTATTTCCTGATAATAAATATCCTGCGTAGGGTATTTTTAATACTGCTAGTGCGAGTGATTGTAGGATTTGTGTCCTTTCTAATTCGCATAGTTGGTGAAGTGTTTCTAATTCAGAGAAGGACATTTCTGGAAAAATTCGACTAATCGTGGAGTCTAACTTCATATCTAAGTGGATATCATAGTGGATATTACCAAAATAAGTGTTATTCATTAGTGATAGTTCTTGTAAACGTGTGCTTCTAGTGTCATGTGGCTTTAGTTTTCCACCAGGTTGACCATTACTTTTTTGAAAGTTAACTGGTATATATGATGTTCCTTAGTGTAGAGGGTGACCTGTGGCATAAGGGTCAATTTTTATTTTTCCAGTGGTCATGTCGAAACCTTTTTCGTATTCAACTAGTATTTCAGAATATTGTGTTTTGTAAAGTGGGTTTCTGTATTTGCATGCGATTTCTGTTTCTTGGTATATTTGGAAACGTGTTAATTTATTTTCTATATTATGGAGATTTCGAAAATCAGGACTTTGTTTTCGTGATGGATGGACTTGTTCATATGGAATTGATTGTATAAACTATTTTGCGTGAAATTTTATCATTCGAGCGTGTATTTTTGCTACTTGAAATGTTGTGCATGTATCTTCGGGAAACCAAACAATTGTTGCTTGTGTCCGTGTTGTAGGATCACAATAACCTTGATCGTTTTTACAAGGTAATGCAATTCCTTGATAGATCATTGTGTTGTCTGATAAATCTCGTGTGAGTTGTATTTTTTCGAGTTGTATTTTCCAATCGAAAAACAATATTTCTTGATATCCTTTATTTTTTGTGTCTGCTTTGCAGTTTGATGGGTTATTTATACCAATGTGTGGTATCCAGTGCTTATCTTGTATTTCATAAGTTAAACTTCCGTGTGCGCCGTTGTATGGGTATTTTTCATCTAGTTTTATATGTCCTTGATATCTTTCAAGTTCTGCTTGATGTACAGAATCGGCAAAAAATTGAAAATATACTAGTTTTCTGTCGGTGTTTTTATTTCTTGTGATATTTAATCTGAGTAGCTCGTTTTTACAATCATCGGGATTTAGGTGTAGAAGTCGTTCTATATTACTTTGGTAGAATGATTCGTGGTCAAGTCGGTTTTTATTTCCGTTTGAAACTTGTGAACAATGTACTTTCTTTTCGGAAAATGTTGCTGTAAATTTATATCCTGAGACTGTTGTTGCTCGGCTTTTGAATACAGTGTTGCTATTACATTTGTAGTTTCTATAGCTTGTGGTTCCGTTTCGCATTGTGATACTTGATTTATTGCATATTTGTGTAGTGTTTTTTGTTCATTTTCTTCGCAATCGTAGTGTGTTACTAATAAGTCCTGGGGTCCTGTGCGGGGAGAAGGATTTGTGTTTTGATCGGAAAATATTGGAAAAAAGATTTGTTGAATTATCAATATTTTTAGAATATACATGTGTATGATAATCCTGAGTATGGGTTATAAAATGTGATGTAACCAATTGTCTTTTTGGTATATCTGTCGTACTTATATATTACTTCAGTTGTTATAAATGGTGGTGGTAGCGATTGAGCTGTTATATTGGGTGGGTTTAATGGGTAAGGATGTTGAACGTTGTGGTTAAGTTTAACCGTGATTTCGAATTTTAAATGTAGACTATTTTGTTGGAGTATTTGGATGTTATGGTCACGAATGTCTTCGTGGATGTCTTGTCTATATTGTAGTTTATGGAGTGCCCAATTGTGGAGTCGGTTACTTTCTGGATGTTGTCCAAATAATGTTGGGGGTGCTGTGAACGTGTTCCAATCTAATCTTAAAGGGATATTTGTTGATGATTGTTCTCGATATCTAGCGTCGAGGTTATTTGGAAAATTTAGGGGGAAAGGCGTCGGTGAAATCTGGCTTATTGATGGTGTTGATGGTAGTGATAATGTTTCTGGTAGTGATGATGATGTTGTTGTATCCGTATAAATATCTATTGGGTCATTTATTAAATTTGGTTCACCTTGTGTGAATGAGTGTGTTGTCCAATATGGTAACCGTGATGTTCGGTTGGGGGGGTTAAAGGGATTGTCACGTATTTTTTCAGATGTTGGTGTTAAACCTAAGTAATCTGAGGGTATAATTGGGGTGCTACGTTGTGAAAGAAGTGTAGGGGTTTCCGGTAGTATGCTATTTGGGTTTTCTGGAGTACTTTGTGATGGGGATTGGGGTATATCAAAATGAACTCGGGGGGTTTGAAAATTTCTATTTCGTCGAGAATGTATAATTTGTCTATTTATTTCAACTGTATTTTGGTTTTGACTAATGTTTCTTATTCTACTTAATTCTTGTGGTAATGTTGGGTACAAGTTGTATGTTGGTTCACTTAGGGGTTCCTGTCGTTGAACTGGTTCTAATGGTTCAGATAAGCGAGCGTGTCGTTCTTCAAAAGTGTATAGGTTATCTTGGAAAGAAATTCGTGTGGATGTTTGGGGGTTTTGGGTAGTTGTAGGTATTGTCGGGTTTTCTTGGGATGATGTCGGTGAAGACTGACTGTGTGATTGTTGGTTAGCAATTTTTGAAGGTATTCTGATTGATTTTTCCTAGTGAAAAAATTTATGTTTATTGTAGTATTCTTCAAGGAAGAGAATTAAAAGGATTATTGCTAAGGCGAATGTGATTAATGCCTTTTTTATACATTTGCACATTGTCAATATTAGGGATGATAAAAATATTATAAAAATTACAAATAGTAAAAAAATATCTGTTCTACTAAAAATTGTTCGTATCATTAAAATAAACTTTGTTATCGTACCCGTGAATATGGTCAATGATTTGGGAAAGTTAGAGCTATATTTCAAATAGGGAGTAGAAAATTTTTAAAATGTTGCAAAAAATGATTAAAATTATTATAAAAGCTTCAAAGGTATCAAAGAGAATTATGAATAAAAGTTTAAGTATTGTGAAAAAGTTTATGAAAATGTTGAAAATTGTATATTTAAAGATATTTACTGATCGAGAGAAGAGCATTTAAGAAATGATTTCTTGGTCGAATATTTTTTGGTGTTTGGGGCAATTTTCAAGTGTGGTCGAGTTATTTATTGATTTTTTGACAAGTGGGTTGAGTTTTGTGAAAATTTGTTGGGGGCTAATTTTATGGTGTTCGGGAGGTCCTCTTTGCTTTATTTTTATTTGTCAGGTGATCTGGAATCATTTTGAGATTTTTGTACTTAAGGCTAATTTATTATGGTCGTATTTTTACTTTAGGCTAATTTATCATTTTTGGTTGGGGGGTTTTTGAGGTCTAAGTTGGGAAAATACTGTTGATCTTTGCGTTATTAGATAAGGGAGGGTTATGATATTTAATGGTATATATTTTAGTTGTCAAGTTTGAGTGGTTTGCTTATTTTTGACCTGGAGGTTGTAAAGTTATAGTTATAGATATGCCTGGAGCTTAATATTTTTCGTCTAATTGGTTGGTGTTATAGTTATAGAAGGTGACGGATTGAATGAATCCTATTGGCTAAATTTGAACTAAAATTGTTGCGTGTATGTCAGCATGTTATTTTGAAAAATGAAAGTTCAAAATGATCCAGAGGTGCAAAGATTATTAATTTGAAAATTAAAGTTTTGAAATTCAACTTTCTTCAATATTTTAGATTGTGGGATGAATGTTTTGTAGTTTTTACGTGGTTGATTTCTAAGTCGTGATGACTCTCTATGTTCTGATTTGTTCTTGTGGTAAAATTTATTCTATCATTTTCCTATGTTTCCTTTCTTTTTGAGATATTTTTTGATCTAGCTTTTTTGTATTGTTTTGGGTTGTAGTTGGTTTTGTGTTTTGTTTTCCATGATGAATGTCGTTTTGTTCATTTATTTCTTTTTCCGTATGTGGGTGATTTTGAATAACTTTTAAACCTGTGAAAGAATATAATTGAGTTAATTCGCGTATTCTTTTGGGTAGTAAGGCAATAGATTGTTCCGATGTTGAACAGTTTCTTTTTGGTCTGAATCGGTGATTTTATATGTTACGTCAGTGGGTTTGGCAATTATTTGGTATGGTCCTTTTCGAAGGGGTTGTAATTTTTTAGAAATTCCTTTTTGTGTATTAAAATTAGGTATTAAGACAACTGTTCCAATTTTTAAATCTGAGGCTGGTGTAAAGCGTGAATTAAATTGTTCGTTAATGTTTTGCCTTTGTAACAACTTTTTTGTTACTCTTTGGTAAATTTCATTGTGTTTTTTATCTCTATTTAAAATCCATTTGGTGTGTGTACCGGAGGCTAATTTAAGGATTTGTGGGTGATGAAAATGATCTTCATCATGCGTGTGTAAATGTAGGTTATAACAAACTGAGTCTTTATTTGGTTGGCAATGACCTTGTGCGTTTTTATGAGAGTTTGCTGTAAACATAATTGGTTTACGTGGCTTTTGATTAAAAACCATTTCGTGTGGTGACATTCCTAGAGTTGTCGTAATTTGTGAATTATATGCTAAGAGGAAAAACTTTACATCTGCTGCCATTCTGTGTATCTTGTATCATTTCCATTTATGATACATCTAAGATATTCGTGTAGTGAACGGTTCATACCTTCGACTAAACCGTTTGTCTAAGGTGCATGAGATGTACGTGGTTTGTGTTTGATGTTATATAAGTGACATAGTGTGATGATTTCATTATTTATGAATTCTGTACCGTTATCTGTAACTAAGATTTCGGGTAATCCGAATTTAGCTATCCAGTGTTCATAAAGTGTTGTGTAAGCATAATAAGCGTTACAATGTGGTACTGGGTTGAGTGCTACATAATGTGTAAATGCATCAACAATTACCATAATGTAGGAGTTTCCTTCAGAGGATGGTGAAATTGGTCCTTTTGTATCGAATGAAATACGATGGTTAAAATATAAACTTTGTCCTTTAAAACCTTGTTTTTGTGCTATTTGTTTTTGATTTGGATAAGGTTTTTTTAACTGGCATACAATACAATCATTGCATAGTACTTTTATCCAAATTGGTGCATTTGGGAAATAAAAAGTTTGTGTAAAATTTGAATATGTTTTCTCTGATCCAGAGTGTCCTTTAGTATTTTGTGTATGTGAAATGTTAAAAGCTATTAGAATCATACTTAAAGGGAGACAGGGAACTGTAGAATCATTTAATTGATATTCTAGAAGGTCTGTGTTTTCATTAATTGTTGTATTTTTAAATTTTTGGAATATCGGAGGAGTGTTTTATTTACTAAAATTGTGGTATCTGCTTTTACGGGCTTAGTTTTGTGTTTGTGCCATGATTTTAGTTGTCTAATTACTGGGTCAAGATTTTGATATTGTTTCAAGAGTTCAAGTGTAATTTTATCTGTTGGAGGGAGAAAAATATTTTCAATTTCTAATTTAGATAGGGAAATTGTGTCAAGTGGGTCATGGGGGTCAAAAACTTGATTTATTGTGTATTTTGAATCATTTGTTTTTGGTCCTGATAAATTTATTTTATCAGTTAAATTTTTTTTTCGATTAACGGAAAAAGGTATTTTTTATGCGAGTGGTGTTTTATTCTTTTTTGTTGGGTGTTATTTTTTATCCATTGTGAGTATGGAATTGGTTTGAAAGTTGATGTTCCTAGTAGATCAACCTCGTAGTGATTAGTTTGGCAATCTAAGTAAAGTGGGAAATGTTGTAGGTTATTTATTTGTGATTGGTCAATGTCATATTTGCATTCTAGTCGGGGTGATGTTTCGTCTTTTGCAAGGTAAAATTTTATATTCTTTGGTATTTCAACTGTAGTTTTTCGTGTAAGTAATTCAGGTGGTGTATTTCGACTTAATGTATCTGGTAATGCAAGATTCTTTCCTGCTGTCCAAATTATATGTAAGTTTGGAAATTTCATTAGAATTAGTTGAAATCTATAAACTCAGTGATTGGGATTTGACTTTTGTGTAAAGAGAAAAATGATTGGTATATGATCTGTGAATAGAACTGTTGGATGTTTTGATCCAAGTATCAGAAATTCATATTCTGTAAGTGTATAAATTATAGCTGTACATTCTCTCATTAGAGTTGAGAGTCGTAGCTCTGCTTGTGTGAATAATCTGGAATTTGCTGATATAAGGTTCATTTTACTTGTATCACTATGTGATTGTAGTAATGCTGCGCCGATGCCAAAGTTTGAAGCATCGCACATTGCATAGAGTGGTTGATTTGGATCTGAAATTGTGTTTGAGATTTGTTCAGTTTAAAGTTTTTTAATTTCATCAAATCGTGTTTGATGTTCAGAGGTCCATTCAAATTTATTTTGTTGTCTGAGGATATTATAGAACGGTTTTAAATATAATTGCATTTTATAAACGTACTTGCTTAAGAAATTTAACATTCCAAGGAATTCTTGGATTTTCTTTTTGTTTGTTGGTGGTTGAAGTTTTTGAATAGCATCAATGCGTGATTTTAATGGAGTAATTGTGTTTCTTTTTATATTATGTCCTAAAAATTTAACTCGTGTTAAAAAGAAGTGTGATTTATCGGGGGCGGCCTTCAGATTTTCATTCTGAAGTAGTTTATGATAGTGTTCTAAGACTGTAAACATTTCCTCTTTTGTCTGTGATTGCATAAAAACATCATCTAAATAGGTGATTGCGTTTTTCTTGAGTATTAGTGGTCTAAAAATTTTGCTCATTAAAAGCTGAAAATGCTGCTGGTCCTATGGAAATTCCATAGAATAGGCGGTTAAATTCATATTGTTGATTTCCAATAACAAATTGTGTTAAGCGTCGTGATTGTTCATCTAGTGGCATTTGATTGTATGCACTATTCATATCTGCGGTTGTAAAGTATTTTCCGTTTATTTTTGTTAAGATAACTTGTATTGGTTCAATAGGCCAATTGCAATTTGATTCGTCAATTAGTGAATTGAGGTATCTAGCGTCTAAAACTATTTTTAAAGATTCTCCTTTTGCTAGAATGATAACAGGGTTAATAAATGTGTTACCTTTTGGTTGTTCTTCTTTTTTTACTGGTGAGATAATTTTGTATTGTTCTAAAATATCAAGTAATCTATTTACTTTGTCATGTAAATGAATTGGTACTTTACTAGCTCTTTGTTTTTTGAAAACTGCGTCAGGTTTTAACGGGAGATGTAGTGATGAACTGATTTTCCCAACATCAAATTTTGATGTTGCGTAGATTGTTGAATATTTTAACAGTTGTTTTGCTAGTTTGTCAAATTCGATTTGCGTAATTTGTGAGTGTTCAAAATTAAACATCGTTAAAAATTGTTGTTGTTCTTTTGTGTAATTTGTTATATTGAATGTTGGTTTAAAATATGGTGTTTTTATGAAATAATCTGTGTTTCTCTTTTCATTTTTTATTATGTTATTTCTGGATAATTCTTCGTTAAGAATTGTGGATTGGCAAATATCTAATAATTGGAGTATATTATTTACGCGGTAGGCTACTTCATGTATGGGTGAGATTGTAGCGTTTGTTTCGCAATATCCTAAAAGTCCTAAGGGTAATGTTACTTGATACGGTGTAATGTTATACACGTGTAACGAAAGGAAGTCAGAATTCGTGTTTTTCAAATATTTTATGAATGAAATCGTGATACTGAACAACTTGTTAATAGGTTTAAATTCAAAGTCTGACATAAAAATTGTTGTTTATTTTGACTTTTATCATACTGGTGAACTTGTTTTATTGAAAAATTATATATATATTTCCTGATAGTGGTTTCAGGTGTTTCCGTTGTTGGTTATAAATTGGATAAAATTTTGAGAAAAATGGTGGTTGTTTATTTAATCTTTGAAAAATTGTTAGAGTTGTATTTTTTCTTTTTGTGTACTTATCTTTGATCAGTATTTTACTATTTAAGATGTTGATTGTTGATATATATTTTGATATAAATGGTATGCCAATGATATTGTGTTTAAGTGTTTATTATCAGTAATATGAAATATTTGTTTAAATGGTTTGCTTAGAATTTTATTTTGCTCCATTGTTCTTGTGGGGAGAAGGAATAATTGGATTTTTCCATAATTTACTAATGTTGATCCTTGTGCTGTTGCTAGTTTGCTGGCTGTTTTGATATGTATTAAGGCTGGATGTAGTGTTTTGATTTCATTCCAAGTGAGGATATTAATTATGTTTGATTCTGCTCCTGAATCAATTAAAAAATCAATTCCAAGATCTGGTGGTTGAAATTCTTTGTTTCTTGGACTTTCTAAGAGAAATGGTATTGTCCAAATTTTTTCTCTGGGTTGTTCTTTTTGTATATTTTGATAAATATGATTTGTGTTTAAACATTTTATTTTGTCTTTTTCATCGGATTTAATTACCATGTTAGTTTCGTTTATTTCTTGTGCAGTTTGTGTAGTATTGATGGGTTCAATATAATAATTGCGAAGGAGTTCCAATTGATTTTCATTATATGTCATGTAAAAGGTTGTTCATATATGATAGGTTCATAGTCGTTTTCGACTGTTATCATATTTACGGAGATGGTATTTTCTGTATCAGTTTCTGTATCTGATGATCCACAGTTTATTTGATTTAGTTGTAGTTCGTTACTTCCTGTGTCATCAATACCTGGGGGGTCTGATGTTGTTTCTTCATTTGACTGTACCTGAATAATATGTCTTTGATGTTTTGGTGTACTACTTCTGTATCGATGTTTAGAATTATTATAATGGTTCTTACTCCTATGTGGTGACTGGGAATAATTTCTATTTTGATTATTATAACTTGAATTTCGATTTTGTGAAATGTTTCGTCATCTGTTTTGATAATTGTCATTTGATCTGTGATAGTTTGATCTATTATACGAGTTATTTGTTGATCGATTGTTCGGGTAATTCTGATATCGATTGTTCGAATAACTTCTATTTCGATTATGTGAATAGTTTCTATTTCTGTTGTATGATGAGTTTCGTGATTGATTATTGGAATAGTGTTTATTTCTTGGGTTTGATTGGGAACTGAATCTAGAAACAATTTGTGCTGCATTGGAATTTGATCTCAAATAGTTATTTTGACTATTTGGTCGATTATATTTATTTTGTGATGATTTTTGTGTATTTCTTCGTTCTGGTGATCTTCCTCTATAACTTGAGTTATATGGTGATTGATTCCTTGTGTAATTGGTGTTGATCGGAAGTGGTTTTTCTGAACTGTTGTTACTATATATATTTTTGTTTGGTAGATTTTGATCTTTTTTCATATATTGATAGAACGATTTATTTGGTTCATTATGCTTTTGAGGTTTATTCTGATTATCTTGTTGTTTTTGTCTACATTCGGAAATACTGTGTCCGTATCGTCGACAATAATTACACCATTTTTTGAAAGATGGTTTGCCTTTAAAATTTGGATGTTTTTCATAAATATTTAGTATTTCAGTCATTTTTTCAACTAGGTCTGTATCTGATTCCTGTATGTTATTTATATGTGTAGTGTTTGTTTCAATTCGATTATTATATTGTAGTTTTAGATTTTCTGTTTCTTCAAGTTTCATTGTGATTTTCGCTTGCTCTAGTTTATCTACTAGTTTTCGAATATCTAAATCTGGTTCTCGAATTGAGGAAGAATGAGATGCTCTCTTTTTTATTGATATTTTCCTTAATTGAGGTGTTAAGGTCATCTTTAAAATTTCTGTCATTTTTGTGTTTTTATAGTCATGTGTATTAAGTGAATATGCTTTTCGAACTAGTGTTTCGATACGTACTGCTAATTGTTTGATGGTTTCATTTGGTAATCTGCGAATTTCATTACATAAAACTCTTTGGTGTTGTTTATTTCTTTCGGAGTCAAACATTTTTGAAAATTCTTGTGTAAATCTTTTCGAGTCTGATTTTATTTCTATAGGTAATACTGAAAACCATTTTTGAGCTGCACCAACTAAGGTTGTTTGTATCAATGCTGTGCGTCTACGTATCCAATTTTGATTTAGTGGCGTATTAATTGGTTCAGGTCCTATATTTAAAATTAAATTTGCTGTTACTTCATTGAAATAATCTTCTACAGAATATTCAGGATCTGTTCCTGTAAATACAATTAGTGGTTTATTGGATGTTAATGTTGATCCACCCATGAGGTATGGATTCGTTGTCATCTGTAGTGATTCTGCGGCATTTGGCATTTGCGAAAAATTTGAAAGTTGATTTTTTGTTATTTCGTGTTGCTGAAGGTAATATGGAAGCGGTATTTCATTTTGCATTTGAGTTGGTTGATATGAGTGCAGAGTCATTGGATTTTGTGGTTGAATTGGTTGAAAAGATTGTGTAGTAGTTGGATTTGGCATATGTATTGGTTGTTGATTTCGTGTATCTGTTGGGTTTGGAGAAAATTCTATTATACGTATGAGGTCGTCGCGATCCTTGTGTGCGATATTCTTGGGTATATGGTGCAAAAATTTCTGGTTGTAAATAATAATCATCAGATGATAAATAATCCGTATGATGAGGTGCTTGCTTTTTATTTTTATTTTGTTGAAAGAATGGGTAATTTTCACTATGATCCTGTGGAGGATGTGAATTAGTTCGAAAATTTACTGGGTTGGTTGTTGTCATTGGGTTATCCCAATAGTGAGAACATACATGATTATTATTTTTTCATCAGGGTTGATTTGTTCTTTGTTTGTGAGCATAATTATAATTATGTTCTGCAAAGGTGTTTGTTGTGAATGATTTTCGTGTTTTTGACGGTACTGTCATGGGTCTATATGTTTGATAATCCATATGTGAATATTTTGGAGCAACCGAAGGTTTAACGGTTGATTGTAAGGTTACTTGTGCCAGTGAAGTATTTGTATTTCTTGGTGTTGTTAAATTTGGATGTATTGGTGAAATACTTTGTTGTGTAGTTGTTGTTGTTTGGACAATTTCTTCATTTATGAAGTGTGATTGTGTTTGAATATCTTGTTGTGTAAGATTTCTAGTTCCATTAAGGTTTTCAATGTGTATGACGGTCGAATCTAAACTGTTATTTCGTGTATCAGGTAAAAATGTATTGTAGTTTAATGGTGTTGCATCAATGGTTAGTGGTACTACTTTTAAATAATCTCTGTGGTAAGATATTGTACTTATTGCTTGACTTGAGATAGATTGTGGGATATTTATAAATGTAGGATGAGACCATTCAGGGTCCCAAACGTAGTCTGATTGTTCTGTAATGGCAGTATCATCATTTGAATTTTGAGGTCTGAAATTTTTTCTTGGTTGTGAAATTAAGTCTAAATTATGTGTGAATTAATCTATTATAAACCATGCCAAAATTTTTTGTAAGTCATGTTTTGTGTGTTGTGAAACATCGTCTTTAGTGAAATTTTCTTTGATTATATGTAGAAAAGTTGAAAATAATGTGATTTCTTGTCGTACTTTTGTATGTTTGGATGTTTCAGTTGGTGAGATACTTTGAAATTCTGTTTTTTCTAATATAGAGATATAGGTATATATTATTGCAAAAACTTCATTAGTGAGTATAGAGTTTGCTCTTTGTGAATTATGATGTTGTATGCTTTTGATATATTCTAGGAATACTTTTGAAAATTCTAATTCAAGATCATCTGTTTGAATTACATATTTACGATGATTCGTATTTGGTGTGGTGAATTCTATGGTGTAGATTCCATATTGTTGTGTTAAGTTACATATGTCTTTCAAATAAAGTTCAATCTGGGAATTCTGCTTTGCATGGACTGATTCCGGGTTTAAACAAATTTACGAGTAAATTTTTTCAAAAATCATGTTGCCCTTTATTATCGGGTGCATCTATTAGGAAGGGGTAAACCTCTTCGTCATCTGGACTATCGTCACTTTGAGTGTGGCTCATTTTTTTGTTTGATGACTGTTAATATATAGCTATCGATGTGTCTAATTGGTTGATTCCAATTATACAAGTGTACTGGTTTGTGTTTGTATTGCTTTTTTATTCTTCTTTTTCCTCTTTTTGATAAATTTGAAGTTGTTTCTGAATCGGAAAAATATAATTGATTGTGAATGGGACAATTTTTATCAATTGATCTTTTAATTTGTGGAGTTCATCTAAATTGTTGGCTTCTGATTCTGAAAATGTTTCTATTTTTTGAAAATTTTTTTCGTGTGATTTGTCTTTGTTTGTTTATATTTTTTCTTTTTATTGTTTGTCGTTTTGTTCTAATGTATCCAACTGTTTGTGTATGAGGTGTGATCGTATTTTTTATTATCTATCTCACAGTTGTGTAAAACGATTGTTTGTTTATTTCCTAGATTTTTGAATGACATAAAGTTTTGGATGAGGGATGCAAAAAGTTGTTAGGTATTTCTATTTTCTTAGACTGTTAGTCCTTACAATTTTTTGGTTAGCTTAACCTGGGTCTTTTTATTTAGGGTTGGAAAGAAAGGTATATCGATTCCGAAGAATGATTTTGTACGTTTTTGTGGCTATTCTAAGCTAAGGTGTTAACTTACTTAATCTTACTTAGGGGTAGTGGTTGTGTTCAAGGGTTGGAGAATAGTAAATCGATCCACAAGGTTCAGGTATAATTAGAACGCAAGTAGTTCGTTAGATACTATTTTCAACTTACTAAGTCTAAGATCTATCCTGGGTCTGGTAAGAGGAGGGTTCAAGTGAAGGATGAATAACCGGAGTTCTTCACTGTTTCTCTTAATTTGAATGGTTAGTTTTATTTAAAAATTTCTATCAATCTTGGGTCTTTTGGAGGGGTTGGATAGTGAATCGACGTTTGAGGTCGTTAGACACTTGCTAAGTGGGTGGGGGAGAACAAAATTGTTCTTTTTGATCCAAGGATAGGCCGTGATGATCAGGTTTTAAATTTAGTGAAATAGAAAATTAATTGAGATCCAAGGATAAGCCTTGATGATCTGATTTTAAAATTAAGTGAATTTAAGTTTAAAATGGTTTAAATTTATTTAAGAAAAAGATTTAGTATATGATTGATATTAGTGAGTTTATGATTGCTGTTATGTTTAGGCGATGAAGCTGGGACAACAGATGATTTTATGATTACTAACAATTTTTTGTCATGCTACTAATTTTTATTTTCATTTTCAATAAATTTTTTTCAAACATGTTTTGTATATTACTGCAGAATTTAGGAAAACGATCTGAGATCTTTTTATCAATCGTTATTGTATATTAATAATTTTGTTTAGCGCCTGAAATAAGTGGGTTGTTAGTTAGATGGATCATGATTGGTTAATATTAAATACTTTACAGTGGTAAAATATCTAATTTATCCAATCATAAAATATAGTTTAGATCAGGTTCCAATATTTCAATCTTCGAATTAATAGTTCTTCGTCAATAAATTTCAAAATTTTTTCGACTATACGTTTTGATTTTGTGTTCAGCTTTTCAACCTATTTGACTTTATGTTTTGCCTTTGAATTCGACCGAAGGGATTTTTTGGCAAACCTCGATCCGGGCAATCAACTACAGCTTTAGCAAAAAGTTAAATTTGAGATAAACCATTGATCTATTAAATATTACGAAACTCGTAACGTTCGAGTTTAAGGTTTGCTTGTAATTTGAGGTTCAAAGTTATCGAGTTATGTTACATTGGTTCTTGTTCAAATAAAGTCTGCATTATCAAAAAAATGCCATTGACTACTGTTGACTGAGTTTAGTAAAGGTTTTCTAAGAGTTCATTTTAATTGGTTAATTCCAATTTATATTCAATAAGATTGTATTTAGCAAGTAGACTTGCTCGAGGTGAAAGAGTCCCTGTGTAGAGACGTCTATCAATACGCTGCATCGCCACCTCCAAGGGGCAGCGAGATATGCCACCGCTACCAAGGCGGAGAAACTTGCACAGGTATCCCAGTCACGCTGTTTTGCTGAAACAGTCTAAAGGATCTAACTAAAGGATCTAAATAGTAAATTAACTAAGCAATTTAGGTTAGAAAAATTAAATTGTTACAAGCAAAACTTTTTCGTCGAGAAACTTAAATAGCAGAAAAACTTCTCACTGCTTCAAAAAGGCCCGCGGCACTTCAGTCAAAAGTTGAGAAAGCCAGAGAAAAATATCTAAGGGTAGAAGCTTTTTGAGGTTTCTGGATAGACACCGGCATTTTAAAATATATTTAGTTATCACTCAATATCGTAAATCTTCTAATAAAAACCTGATACTATTTTCAACAACATTGCATCATTCATTAGTTTTCGTGATTTTTCTCTAAAAACATTAACTAACCCAACTTTCGGGGAAATGCTTTAAAAATGTGTTATGTTTTCGTAAAAAGTCGTATATTTTGTTCACGTTCAAATTTTATTTTAGGCGGTTTCATTATTATCAGCAACTCGTTTGCAAGATCGAGGGCACATCACGTTTTTTCCAATAGCAAAAAAGGCAAATAGTGCAAAAAGCTATGCAATATAGTTTCAAAAGATAAAAATCGTTTAAGTTGGTTCAACTTTATCAAATTTGCTAAAATGTGCAACTTTCAAAAAAATAGAACCGAAAAATTCTTGAAAATCAAAGAAATGAAAACGAAGATACATTTGTTGTTTACGCTAGCGAGCTTGTGAGCTTAGTGTAATAAAACGACCCTTCTTGCTTTTTCAACCAATTTCACACAAAAAGTGTTCATTAAAAGTGTTCTTTCATTTGATGATAATTTAGCTAAAATCACAATCTGTAGCTTTAGAAATTTCATTGCATTTGTTCTCTGATTTATTTGCGGTTGATTTTTGTGTATCATTAAGCGTCCGTGGCTGAGTTGTTAGTGTGTGAGACTCATAATCTCCAAATTGCAGATCTAATCAGCTGCTTTTTGTCGTGTTCTCACTAGCGTTTGCGAAGCTCAGCTTCGCCTCTGTGTTGAAACTTAATTGTTCTTGTTTAGATTCATTGACCGCAAAAATTATTGCAAACAATTTGGCCCTGATTAAAATTTTCAGATTTTCCAGCGGAATGAAAATTTTACCCTTTCATTTAACTTGCTTACAGGAAAACAGACTCCACAATCTAACAATAAAAACTGTACAGGCAACAAAAAAACAAGATCAACTTTTTCTTTCGAGATTGAAATTTAGCTCCCCAACAAAGTTTACATACCAATCTAGCTATTTCAATTTGAGTTTATATTATCCAAAAAAGTCAAGCAAGATTGTTCTAGAAACTCAAAGAGCTTCAAAGCCTTATAGTTTTTGACAACTGCCTGTTGGCTATTTTTAAATATGCGAGCGGAATAGCAAAGTTACCTATTTATCTATTTTTCTCAAAAAAAATTAATAAAATTAATAGTTCTAGTTTCAAAATGTTTTTTGAAAATAAAGAGTTTTATATGTTATAGTTTTTCTCTGAAAAATCAAAAACTCAACATAAATTCAAGTATCATTTTATTTTTTAACATCGTTTTATTTAACTGTTTTCTATTTTTTAATAATGCGTAAATAATTGTTGATATTGAAAACAAGTTTTTTCTCTTTTCACCGGTAGTTTTAAAAATGTAAAGTTTTAAATTACATTTTTTGGGTCATAATAATTGGCACACGGAGTAGCTTTGCTGTTCTAACCACGTTTGCTTAGAAACTCGTAATCGTCATTTTCGACATACTTAAGCTTGTGAAACGACTCATTATTCTGTAGAATTGATGCTTATAGGTGGATGTAATAGGAAAAAAGAGTCAAGTAAAAAACATTGGTACTCAAGTCTATTAAGGGAGGTTTACGCAAAAATCTTGCAAGATAGTTTTAAAGACGATAGTTTTAACCACTTGAGATGCAACTAGATGAACTCTTTTCAGTTCAGTTCATTTTTCTGTGAACAGGAAGAAAAGCAAATTTTACAATCGAACCGCAAAAATGTGAAGGTCACAAAAAATGTGATTGAATTCTAATTTCGAACGGGGATTTTAATTTACAGATTTCCCCGCAGAAAAAAAAATACCTATGATCCAGTTTTTTCAAATTGGGTTAATTTTATCAAAAAAACAGTCAATCGTAAATTGTTCGCAAAATTCAAAGAGTCTGAAGCCATATACTTTTTGATTTTTTGCTTTTTGATTTAAATAAAAGTCAGTATTTGTTTCTTATTCCTTGCGTTCATGACCCTTTCCAACTGAGTGTTGGCGATGTTTTTTTTTCTCGTGGCCTAACAATTGGTTTTTTAAAGAAACTAAAAACTGAAAAAAATGCTCCAAAAAATGCGCAAGTTTTCTAAAAAACTGTGGTTCAACTTCAGTGTTTAAATGAATTTGTTTCCAAGGTTTTCAAGCGGAGTAAAAAAACCCATGCTATCCAATTTGGTCAAAAAATGGTAATCATAACAAAAGTTATCAAACTGAAAGAGCTTTATGGTGATGCTTTTTGACACTCAAAAAATGAAAAATTGTTCAGAAAAAAAATCAATCATTTTTATTCAACTTTTTTGCCTTTATTCACCTTGTTCCAATTTTCTATTGGCTCTGAAAACAACTGAATTGTTTAAAAAAGCTTTGAAAAATTGTCAGTGTTTTTTAATTTCTTCTATTAAAAACTGCAGGTGACAGTGGAGGTCCAGTGTTTCTGACGTTTCCGAATAGAACAGATGCCGTCTGTCTCTATGGAGTGATCAGTTACGGGGCCACTAACGAAGACTGCGGACACTCCGCATTCCCCACAGTCGCTGCACGAGTATCGTACTATATAGAAATGTTCCAGGAGGAAGATTTAGTGGAAGTTAAGAAGTCGAGAAAAACGAGATTGGCAGCGAGTGAAAAAACGATGGTGCTGACAATGTTGATATATTTACTGGCTTCAAACTAAATTCCACCTAAAAACCAACTTTTAACTTATAGGTATAGTGTGATGATTTTACTCCAAAATTTGACCTATAGTTTTTTCTAAATTTTATCAAAATAGTGGTAAAGTTAGGGTGAAATCTCCCGATAAGTTTTTTAGGAAGACTTAATGGTTTATAATTTTTCAGTGTAAAATTGCAAATATACCATTATTAAATAGCTTATTTTTGGAAGATGCTACCAATTTCTTACAGCAAAAAAGAATTATTTATATGGTCGGATTGGCAACAAAAATTGAACAAAAAAAATTGGGATATTTATATTGAAGCATTTTTTAATTTTCATCTTTCTTTTTGAATTGTAACTTCAATACTTTGAAACTTGGTGATGTATTTGTAAATGCATTTTAATTTTAAAATTGACTTCTGTTATATTTGTACTATTTAATTTTTGATTGCATTATTCGAAAACCTTAATCTGCCCGCTAGTAAGTAAAACGGTACCTGAAGTCAGTGAGTTGTGGCCTGGGATGGAAGTTTCAGTCGCAAAAATTCAGGATCAACCCTTAAAGTTTATGAGGTTGTTCAGCGATGAATGTTGAAAATTAATCTTTACCAAGGTCAAGCCTGGTCAAAACTAGTAATTCCAAAAGCTGATTTGAATCAATATTACTGTTATAAGTAGAAACATGAAAATCTAAATCAATGAACAAGACTATCGGCTTTGAAAGGTGGCCGTTGTAAGATTTAAATGTGAAATATAATGTGAGGTGAAATGACGTCCAGAATTTAGTTCAACAGCTTCGAACGCCAAGCTTTTATTGTTTTTCAGTGCACCAATCAGAAATGAAGCAGTCTAGACCGCCAGCTTGGAAAAAAGGAACTCTTTGAAAATGGTATTTTTGATCTGGCAAATGAAAGAAGTAGGAAACTATATCCCGGCCTTCGAACTTTCATTATTTATAGGAAAAATGAAAGAAAACCCTAAAGGAATAACTTTAACTAAAGTACTGAAGACTATTGATGACCAAGCAGTTTAAAAAAGCTGACATCAAAGAAATGTTAAATCATCTGTACAAACTCTAATTTTCTGGTGTTAATGATACCAAAATAGACACTAAGGACGTCACTCTGTATTTGGCATAACTTGTTGAGGGTGGCGATTTAAAAAATGAATCCGAGTTTTTTCTTCTTTTTTTTTGAAATATTGATCAATTTTTTAAATGGATGTTTTTCACTAACTTCAAAGACGTTGAAATCAAGTCGGAAAAATAGGGTTTTGCCCTGATACGAGCAACCTTGTTCCGTTTTAGTGTCAAGAATCGAATTAAAGGCAGTTCACTTGATCGTGTGCTTTTTCGATTTCTTAAGTCAGTCTTCTTAAACTGTTAGCTCGCACTCAAATTTATAAACGCGGAATGTTCTACAAAATCCTTCGTCAAAAGAAAGGCAAACCACACTTTCAAATGTTAAATTTTTAAAAGTGCAAAAAACAAGCATGATTTTAGTTCTGTCAGTTATTGGGATTTTTTAGATTTCTCAGCGGAAAATGTTTTTTCTATTATCCAGTTTTTTAAACTGGTTTAATTTCACATCAAAATAAAGCCATTTGCCATTTGCTAAATAATTTTTCAGCTTTCCTAATTCAAACCATTAAGAAATGGTTTACTAGAATTTATTTTGTGTTCGCCTTAAATTTAAATCTGTTTCAAAGAGTGCTGATTACAACTTCGCATGAGTCAATTAAGCAAAAAAAAATTAAATCATGTTTTGTACTTTCTGTGGCACTTGGATAAGACATACAAACAAGTGCAATCATATTACAAAATGAAAAAACTGAACCAAATTGAAACTGCTCGTATCAAGGCACAGGGTTGAATGTTCCGATTTCCATTTAAGGTCCAAGAAGTTGCTCATAGTTTAAAAAACTTGAACAGTGATTAAAAAAAAAATTCAAAATCGACATAAGTTTGATTTTCATGTTTAAATTACTGAAAAAATCTCTCACGTGCTATTTAAAGTATAAAATGATGTAATAAGCTTCTAGCTCCGCTCAAATCAAAAACTCGGCTCAAATCATGTTGAAACAAACTCTGAGCCGAGCCGGTAAAACCACCGGCGCTTTTTCCTTCCCCCCTACCTCACATATATATCGTTCAGAATTGTCGATTTGTTCACCACGCCAAATTTCATTGCATTGTGACAACATTAAATTGACTTTTAAAAATTGAATTTGAAAGGGGGGGGACTGGAAAAGAGCCCATCAACTTTAACGAGGATTTTTACAAGGTTAAGTATGGAGATCAAATATGTTTGTCATAGCCTAGTTATTCCGCTTACCAATTTTTGTAACAATCCGATGACGTGAACAAAATTTTACTATTAAAATTTCGCTGGTGGCGGGGAAAAGGAAAAAGAGCCAAACCACCTCCCATGCGCATAACAGAACGGAATTTGTCGCGTGTTAATTGTCCCTAATAGTCAAAGTGGTAATACTTAAACTGCTATAGTTTTTGTAAAACCAATCACAAATCACATAAGCTTGATTTAAATGCGTCAATATGTTTTAAGGTGGCTAGCAAAAAAGATCGACTTTTAACTGGAGAACAAATCCGCACTGAGCGCAAAATACTGTACAAACTCTGATCCGCACTGAGCGCAAAATTTTGATTGTTACAAAAGGGTCGGTAGATACTCACAAAATCACGTTGCAAAAAGTTCTCGAAAAACTTGACGAAGAAAGTCTCGCAATATCAATAGACAAGTGTAAGTTCGCATGCAAACAAATTGAATGGCTTGGGTACCATATAGATAGCGAGGGTACAACACCATTAACAAGAAAAACAGAAGCCATAGAAAAACATTTAAACAACTTGAACGTTTTATGGGTTCAAAACACCATGTTACAAGATACATCCCAGATCTGGCACAATCTGCCGCGGCATTGCGTCCATTACTAAAAAACACGGATAAACACAAAACACCAGACTGGTCAGCTGAGCATGAAACAACTTTTCAAAAAATTAAAGTATTGGTGGCTGAAATTACACAAAACAAATTTTTTGATTAGAATCTCGAACCACGCGTAACATCTCGAAACACTCTACTTTTGGTCTCGGTGCTGCCCTAGAACAAAATACATCAGAAGGGTGGGTAGCAATTGCATATGCGCCAAGATTCTTAAACTCATTAGAGGAAAAGTACTCAGTAAATGAGTTAGAATTCTCGGGGGTCGTTTGGGCGATCGAATACTTCAATATATTTTTATGGGAAAAATTTTATAGTCAATACTGATCACCAAGCTTTAATCAGCGCATTAAACGCAAGTTAGAGATCAAAAACAATTCAAAGTGGACTCACAAGTTGGATAGATTGGTTAATTCCTTTCAATTTTGATATCAAACGCTTGGCAGTAAATAAAATGGATTAATTTACTACATGTCCCGAGAAACGGTTGGATTAGCGATACCCCCCCCCAGTGAGTACGACGAGGAAGTGGTTGTGGCGTCGGTCAATTCATTCATTAATAATCTTGATATGATTGACTATTTAATTTTAAATCAACTGGCCAGAAAGAAGCTAGCACCGTATCGGCTGATCAAAAAACGCGCGGAAAATGAAAGGACGATAATAATGCAAACTCACTCTCAAGTGCATTCCAAACATTTCATTCATGGCATAAGCGATCAAATTATTTCCAGACCGACTCTCTATACTTCGCTCACATCTCACTCTAAAAATTAGTCAAAATCTAGTTCTAGTCAACAAATACGCTAATTTGCAAACAGTGGACAGTCCGACGAGAAAAAATCATCGACAATGAAAAATGGCAGCAATCTGAAAGGATTTGAAGGAGGGTTCATCCCAAAGGATCAAACCAGCACAGACAGACGGCAGGGTGAATCTCATACAGAGGAAAATCTTCCCGACCCAAGATGGCATAATTGAAAACCGAAGGACAACACAAGTCACTCGGAAAGTAAAACAGAAACCAGCCATCATCAAGGACGCCAGAGAAAACATAAAACAAGCAACAGAAACGAAAAAACCAGCCACATTTCCAAAAATTGTGCATAACGATAGTCTCAGAAAACCAACGCCAACGATCATGAAAGTAACAACTTCAACTTACGCCCAAACGGAACCAAAAATTAATACTGCCGACACCCAAATAGACCTTTTGATAGAAACAGGCGAAAAATACGAAAATGGCGTCAGCCGCGTTGATCGGATTATCACAACACAGGAAGACACTCAGCCGAATAAGGAGTCACCCACAATGTCAGGAACTCAACTTGAGGCCAGCCATGAGTTAATCGTGGAAGGACTATTAGCCACGATCGATAAGGAGACCATTACAGAGATTGGAGAGGACACACCACTATATAAGAAAAATCTCCAAAAAGTACAAGAAGTCAGTTCCATTACCGCTTCAACCCGTAGAGACCGAAAAATGTGCCCGCTCGACAATTTTGTAAAGAAGCAAGACTGGGAAGCACTGAAATTGTCTTTTGGACAATAATGGTACAACATTTGACACCACCTTCACCTACGAGACGAATGCCTGCGCATAGACGAAAAAAATGTACTCCCAACCCAACTTCGGCAAAAAGTACTTGACAGTTTGCACCTTACTCATCCCGGATCCGCGGCCATGCTTGATTTGTGTCAGCACATCTGGTTTCCACGCATCCACACATCAATCCTACAAATGGCCCAAGAATGTCGTCAGTGCACAGAGCAAGGTAAAAACTTAAAACCAGTCATTGGGAAAAACACTCATTTCAAATGGCACCTGTTGTTGAAACTAACGAAGAAATAAAATTAGATTTTGCGGGACCGCTACCGGACGAATTAAATAAAGATGCATATATATTAGTCGCAATAGATAAGTGAACCAAATTTCCGACGACAAAAGTAGTCTCGAACACGACAGTGGATGTTGCATTAAAATTTATGGAATTTTACATATCTAATAACGGATTACCACATAGGTTAGAGCACAAACATTTAGCGCTAAAAAGTTTCAACTGTTTTGCAAGTCAGATAATATAAAACAACTTTTGCCACGGTTGACGGTCATAGATCTTAGTAGTAGTGGAACGTCTAATGCAAACACTTAAACGGCGACTCGAAGTCAAGAAAAATGATTCAAAAAACACTCCGTTCAAGTTAGCATCGGATATTGCGGCGATTATTAAAAGGTTACGAATAAATCCTCGTGGAGCGACAAAAATTACACCTTTTGAAGCACATATGGGTAGAAAAGCTAGTCTTCCACTTTTAATTATAGCAACAATTAATTCACCAAATATTTTAAATTGGGAAAACGCCAAACGAGCTTGTTTAGATCGGAAAAGCCTGCTTCACCCTCCAATTCCGGCAGAGATAATGCACGAGCTCCAAAAGTGGTCCGAGGATGAGATCACAATCAAACACAGAATACCCGAGCCCACTATTGTCAAGCATCCCTCACTATAAGACAATCCTCAACAGTCAAGTGTAGGCGTGAAAACTAGACGAGCACTAGCTCTAGAAGAGGAAAAAGAAAAATTTAACTGAAGATATAAAAGGATCCAACAACAAAATAACCCAAATATAGAAAGAAAATAGAACAAGTAGCACAAAAAGTAGAACAAGACGGTTAGAATGACCAGGAAAGTGAAAGAACCAAATACATTTGAACAAAAATACAAAACGGTTGACGGGAAAATAATAACAGACACGCCACATACAGCGTGGGTACGAACGAAGGGGAAACAACCGAGATTGTTAAGAAATAGTGTTTTTGCGTTTGTAACTAACTCCTCATTTTGCGGTTCATGTCGACCATCAAGATTTAGTGATTATAAATCAGCTTGGAGAACAGGACCCTGTTTGCGTTTCCTAGATATAGAAAACCCGAATGCGCCACGACATCATGTGTTCAAAGAAGACACGTCGGGACTCCCAGTCAAAATAACTCGGAAAGAAATACAGAGCAATCCGACTAAAAAGCTACAGGAAAAAGAACAGGGGAAGGCCGGCACCACGGACGCCAACAAGGGGGTTGAAGTTCCAGTCGGGAAAATGAAGATCGGAAAAAACCACATCAACTTCATCAAGCGATTCGGGATTATCAACGTCGTAGAATATATCACCATCACCGAAAAGAGTAAACAACAAGAACACGCCGGAAAACGCCACACAACAGCAACAACAACCAACGAGAAAATCGGGTCGAGTTAGGCAGTCAACCCTCGCCGGGGCACTGGGAAAACCGGGCCCAATAAACGCAATCGAAAACATTGTGCAATCACTGATGAAGAATTTTTCAATTGATTCGTCTTTAGACAAAACATTAAAAAACTGCCACGAACAAACAAAAAGATCAACCCCTGATCGAAAGCGTAGCCTAAAAAGCTTAATTTTGGAAACGGGTTTCCACAATAAAATGCTAGAATACAAAGCTTGCTTTCAGTTTCTGGAAGCCAGTCGACCAAAGGTTGATGGAAACAAACAAAAATCAGCGGAAGTTTTCGGTCTACTGTCTTCTGCAGAGAGTCCACCGAAACAGAATATGGAGGTTCTTGTGGTAGCGAATATTCAAAACACAAATGTTGACGTCGACGAGAAAAGAAATGATATTGAGGAGCATCCATAAAGATCAAACCAGCACAGACAGATGGCAGGGGGAATCTCATACAGAGAAAACTCTTTCCGACCCAAGATGGCATTATTGAAAGCCAAAGGACAACAAAAATCACACCTTTTGAAGCACATATGGGTAAAAAAGCTAATCTTCACCTTTCAATTATAGCAACAAATAGTTCAACAAACAATTTAAATTGGGAAAATGCCAAACAAGCTTGTTTAGATTGGAAAAACCTGCTTCACCCTCCAATTCCGGCAGAGATAATGCACGAGCTCTAAAAGTGGTCCGAGGATGAGATCACAATCAAACACAGAATACCCGAGCCCACTATTGCCAAGCAACCTTCACTTTTAGACAATCCTCAACAGTCAAGTGTAGGTGTGAAAACTAGGCGAGCACTAGCTCTAGAAAAGGAGAAAGAAAAATTAAACTGAAGATGTTAAGGGATCCAACAACAAAATAACCTAAATATAGGAAAGAAAATAGAACAAGTAGCACGAAAAGTAGAACAAGACGGTTAGAATGACCACGAAAGTGAAAGAACCAAATACATTTGAATAAAAATACAAAACGTTGAC
>NW_026971589.1:0-58567 GCF_963678635.1 Symsagittifera roscoffensis | reverse complement strand
GGATAGCCGGTTATTGTGCAAGTAGCACAGAATGTTCCGACCACAGTCTTAGGAACTTTTTCAAACTGGTTGCATGGTGCGATAAAAAAATTCAAACGAAAAGAAAAATTTAGGCATATTTGACGATCATATTAAAAATGACATTCGGAAAACGAAAATTTTTTTTTTAAAAACTTTCAAAAAGTTTAAGAAAAATTTTTCAAAACTTTTGGCAGAAATTTTTTGGATTGTTTAATCTTTACTTGGATCTTAAAATGGCGCTAAGAAACTTCAAAAACAACTTTTATTCGAGTACAACTAAGTTTTCACGGCTTAAAGTAGGCTTAAGTAAGCTATTGTAAGCCTACACGCAAACACCATATTAGTTCGAAATTAGACCAAAAATCAGAAATTTTGAACCGGTTTTTCTCGACATTGTGGAAAAATTTTTTTGTTGTTGTTCAAATTACGACGGAAAGATCTTCAACTAGATATATCTTTCAACCCATTCCGATAATAATTTTTCTAAACTAATTTTTCGTGAAAAACAGAAAAAAAACTAAAACGCACCCAAATACAAAGTTCCTCCCCATTTTTCAAATGATCGGAACCAGAAGTGAACAACTAGCATAAAAAGACAGCTTGCAATAAATTGACCACCGCAGTCAACCCAACGTGTTGCAAGTTCTTTGACCGGCGGTACTAATATATACGAAAATTTGAGCCGATTATTACCGCGAAGTGGCGACGCTGCTGCAAACTTAACCCGAAATTCTTAAGCTTTGAAATCATTTTCAAGCCTTGCTAGTTGTTGCTTTTCTTAAATGTTTGAAATAGCAGTACTCATTTTGTTTGTCTTTCGTTAGTAGCGTTTCAAGATATCTAGTTGATAGTTTTTAGCTTGCAGAACTAAATCTGTCACTGAAATGTTTGATTGATTCTGTTGTTCCGATCACTCAAAAAAAATTTGGATTCGGGTATATGTTTTAGGAAACGTTTTGTCTACCTCAAGTAAAGCACGTACCTGATCAACCGGGCTTTTAGATTAAAACTTTTGGCCATGATTTGGGCTCTAAAAAGTTAGAGATTCGAAGAAGGTCAAACATCGCTTTTTTTTACCTTCTTCGAACCTCTAACTTAGTTCTGTAAGCTAAGAATTAACAATTAGATATCATAAAACGCTACTAAAGAAAGATAAACAGATTGAGTACTGCTATTTCAAACAATCAGAGAATGATGTTAGAAAACTGCAGTTAGGAAACTGTGGCTTAGCGGTACCAGCCAGTTGATTACGGCTAAGTCACAGTTTCCTAACTCCAGTTTCCTAACATCATTCTCTGATTGTTTGAAATAGCAGTACTCAATCTGTTTATCTTTCTTTAGTAGCGTTTTAAGATATCTAATTGTTAATTCTTAGCTTACAGAACTAAGTTTGTCGCTGAGATGATTATGTTTAATTTTGTTGCTCCGATCACTCAAAAAAGGTTTGGATTTTGCTCAAACATTTTAGAGCAAGTTTTGACTACCTTAAGGAAAGCACGTTGGTGATCAAGTGGGGTGTCATATTAAAGCTTTTGGCCATGATTTGGGCTCTAAAAAGTTAGAGATTCGAAGAAGGTAAAGAAGGCGATGTTTGACAGCGTTGGATATAAGCTCCAGCCACAGTGTGGCTTAGCGGCATCAGCCACTTGAGTACGGAATAACGCGGACACTCTTTTGCGGCTTGATGCAACAAATTTGCAAAATCGATAAACACCATAAAAAACGTTTAAAAAACGAATGAATGCGCCTGCTGTGTAAACTAACTCTATAGTATTTGCAGGGTAGGTTTTAGGGCGTCGAAGAAGTTAACTAAAAGTCTTTTTAATCACGTGAATTTTACTTGAGGTCGGAACTCTAATTTTTTTAGGACAAAAGAATTTAAAGCATTTATACAATTAATTTTGTAGCGCTCTGGTCGAGATATTTACTTTTTCCTAACAAATCAAGTTTTTGCTATCCTTTATTTTCAAACTGAATTGGACCATGCACGTGATCCAATATGTTTTCCATTATAATGATTAAAAGGTCTACTAATTCAGCTGGCGCTTTTGCGTGCTCCATATTTTTTATGATGTTAGACGTTTTTTTTTCTGATGTATTGTTTTCAGGTTGCAAGTTTTTTTTCCGTGTTTTAGCTCTTCTCTTGCTGGCTCACTGGTAGCTAGCTTGAAAACAAAATGAGAGGTTCAGCTTGACATTTTTGCTGGCTCAATAACAATCTTGAGCCTTCGTATAGCTAACGCCCTCTTTTTTTGAGCAGCTGGAGAGCTTTTTGTGAAAGTACTTCATCCAGGCTTGTGGGCATTAGCCATTTGTGAGCCTTATTTACAATTTTTTATATCCGAGTTAAATTATTTTCAGGTTTTTACATTGTATATCAATATCTTATATGAATCTTACATCCTAATTCATTTTTAGTAGACTCTTATATCTTAATTCATTTTCTTATAAGAATCTTTCATCTAAACTTGTTGTCTAAAAAGTTTTAATACGATTCTTACAAACAAAATGTATTAACCTAAAAGATTCTTAATAGTTTTTTTCATAATTACTGAAACCCGGGTACTTCCTCCAATCCTAAAAAAAAGTAATTGCCCTACACGTTTCTATTGAATGAGCTTTTTTTGAAATAATCCCTTTCAACTTTGCAAAACAGCAATTTTGGCGAATCAACCGAGCCATCACCCCGCCAAAGTGACTTACCATGCATTTTTCTCTTTTAGCCGCATAATTTTTGAAAATAGAATAAGCATAAATTTTTTCATTTCGCTTCAAAAAAAGTTTTTCAATAAAAAATGTTTTGAGGCCATCGAATAATTTGAATCAAAGTCCTGTCAAACATGTGGCATTTCACGTGCTCGGCAACTTGAGACAGGGTAATGTGACCTGTTGGAAAAACTCTTCTTGGTTTTTGTAAACACTGTGAGTAACCCTAAATTTTATCAAAAAATTTTTATTATAATCAAAACCTAATTTTACTCATATTTTTGTTTTCGTTTTATTTATTTGATTAATTTAAAACTAATATATGAAAAAATCTCAAGTTTGATTTCCAAAAAACCGGGATGTTATCCCCCTATACCGATTTTTTGAAAGGGAGCATTGAACCTGTTTATTTCTGCCTCTTTGGAATTACTGGCGTCATTTTTCATCTGTCACTGGTTCAAATATTGTCAATGGCTTTTTTTTTAATATTTCGTACTGCGAAGAAAAAAACAGTTGAATAAGTCTTCAGGGACATTTGGAAAACAAAATTTTGCCTCCAACAAGGTAAATTTGCTAGCAGATTGCACAGCGGACTGCACATCCAACTTGCAATAATTGAAAGTTTGATGCACAACCAGTTTCCATCATTGCTCAAAAAGGCACAAAAAACACCGGTCGTCAAAACGTAAAACACCGGTTGCATAACATTACAGGCAAATATGTGTGATGAACACGATTTCAAAAATTTTGAACAATTGTTTCTGAATCAAAGCATGAAATAACTTCGCCAAATTTTGTTATCAAATTTAACAATTCGCATTTCAGGAAAACAAAATTGTGAACCATGATAGGTAGTTATCACTTTTACCAAAATGGTCTGTTGGAACCATTGATTTTTAATTTAAAAAATTTTAAAACCAAATAAACAACAGAAACATGAATTTAGAGCAACTTGCTAACGATACACGTAGCCTCTTTACAGCAATAACAAAATTAGGAAAATCAATGCCAAAAACGATAAAAAACAGAAAAAATGAATGAAAACAAATTTGTCCTCATTGTCGATAAAACAGAACTTTTTGTTTTTGGGTAAGAGAGTAGTTCAGAAAATATTGTTTATAGAAAAGAAAAAATTTCCACAAAGAATCTGCCAGGCATTTTGGTGTGATAGTTGACAAAAATCTTGTTTTTTGAGCTTGGTTGAACAAAAGCTCAAGGAAAATGGCTGCAGAAAATAAGTCAAAAGTCTGTGTGCGACATATGATACCATTAGAGTCAAGAATTGTGCTTTTCCGATCATTAGTTATGACACATTTTTCTTTCAGCTCAGCATTTAAAAAAAATTTAACCTTGTCTCAAATGAACATACTTATCAGGCAAATTAATACCGAACTAATCATTAACCAGCATAGCCTAACTAGAGTCTTTGATGTGACGCAAAATTTTAAAACAAAAAAAATGGAATGGTAAGCAGTTTATCTATAACAGATTACCAGTGAAACTAAACGAACGCCTGAAACAATTTCAAAAAATAGATTCCTACAAGGAAATTGGGAAAAAAAATCTGCAGCAAACAATAGGGAACAATTAAAATTTTATATTATTTTAAAATGACTACTTGTTAGGTATTGTATTAAAGAGTATATACATGGTTCGTCTGCGCGTTCAAACTCAAACCATTACAAATCAAATCTTTAATTTCATTCTTACAATTAGCTTATCTCTGCAATTAGCTTATCTCTGAAAATTTTTTTTTGTTCCAGTTGACTATATTTGAAAGTTAAAAAGTAATACTTTATTCAATTAAGCTTCATACATATATTTTTTGATTATAGCATAGTGTAACTTCGAAAAATTGCATCATGAACATCAGCTTTAATGTCTTTAGTTTTCAATGAGTTCTCGGTGGCGTAGAAACTGGATGACAAGTGTTAAAAGTGACTAGTCAAGTGCTTTTTATCCGGAACTAGTTTCACTGCTGGAAAAATCTCTCTCTTTTACTGTTTAATTTTTTAGAAAAAACTTCTACATACAGGGATATACAATTCTTAAGGTAATTTGATGACAGTTACTATAGATCCTACTGAATAATTAATATGTTGAGTTTATGAAATGACTTAATGCTGCCACGAGATTTTATTTTATCACCTCCTGCCAAATTCTTGACCTCTTGCCTTCATCAGAAATGGGAGCTATTTGGACCTAAAACGCGTTTGTTCTAAACAAGTTTATCCACTTCAGACAATTTTTCGAATTTTGTGTTCAAACATACAAACTTCAAGAAGTAGAAAAATTCAATGGCATCAGTTTTCATTTGTAAGGAAACAAGAATAAAATTGGCGCTTTTAATTTTATTTGGTTGCTTCAGTGTGTCATTTTTCTTGTCGAATAAACTTCATGGGATGCAAAACACCAGTCCGCACGTATTTGAAGAAAAACCACCAACAGGTAAAATTATCTCGTTATTTTGAAAGGTGTCTCACAACAAATTTCAGTTTGTAGGGGTGACCGAATGAGCCTTTTTTCGCAGAAACCACCCCAAAACTGCTCCCCTCTAAAAGCAGTAGAAGAGAAGATGTATCAAATTCCATCCAATACTGCTTTTTGTTGAAAAAAAATGTTTTCATCTTTATAACCAAAAAAAAAATAAGTTTTGCGTTATCGCTATTATTCAAACGAATCAGTTGTGGCATCATATGAAAATGTGTTCATTCTTGATTCTATATAAGATTTGGAACCAGTTTAAATCAAGTATTTATTTTATACTCTGATATTTCTCCTTGTAAAGTTCGCGATCCATTGTCTCAATAGATCTAGATCTCAACAAACAATCACGATCCATTGTCTCAATAGATCTAGATATGCTGGTTTTTTGAAAAGTTAAAAGAGAGATGAAAGTAAGTGTTTGTATCTTCATTATTCTGTTTTCTGACTGAAACTAAATATTTTCAGCTTTACAATCTATTGGTTGGTTTTAGTCATGGATCACCTATCCGGCCGAAAATAGATAGCGTGACGAACATACGGTGTACCCTTGTCCAAAATTATTCTATGAGAAGTCCAACCAGGAATTAAACTCATATGGTGCAACCAACGAGTCTCGAGCAAACCTAACACTAACTTAGTTTTAGTTGAGAAATCAAACAAATTGAGAAAAATTTTCAAGACAAAAAACAAGATTATAAAAAAACTTAATTAATATTAGATTGGTAAAATCTGGAGGATCATCTTCTTTTCTTGTCTTTGAAAGAGTTTTAATTGCATTTCTCCTTTAAATCCTCTACTGAAAACAATCATAACTCTAAACACTAACTTAATTAAACTCAAGATCATCAAAACTTCACCTGGATTTTGAACCAATTAAAATCTTAATTTTATTTATATATCAAACCAGCAAGGCTCTCTTCTCCTTAGTCTCAAATCTTAAATATCTAATTAAAATTAATTAATTCAAATCAGCAATGCTCATCTTTGCTAGTTTAGTCTTTAATCATTTAGTTTTAAAAAATTTCAAATATGATTTATCAAGGTTTTCCTTGGATCTGTTCAATTTACATCTTTCAAATTCAATCCGTTCCTCTAACTAAGTGTCTAACAACCTTAAAAGTCAATTCACTTTTCAAGCCTTCCAAATGACCTTAGATTTTTCCTTTAAGAATTCAACATTTAAAATAAACTAACCAGTGAAGAACTTGATTACTCATCCATCACTTGAACTTTACCTCTTATTCGACCCAGGCTTATAACAAGCTTTAGAACTAGTAAAATTCTGAAATTGCAACTAACAATCTACTTGTGTTCTAATTATACTTCAACCTTGTGGATTTATTTACTATTCTTCAACAATAAACCATAAATCATTTAAGCAAGATTATGATCACATAAACGTAAAAAAAAGGCCACAAACGTTTAAGACCACTAAACATCCTTTTATTGAATTGATGTTCTCTGTCAAATTTTGTCTTGCCACGACAATATAATGACCCAAGAAATTCGACTTAAAATCTCTAAAAGAGTAAAAACAAACTGTTTAGCAACTAGAACAACTAACACCTAGATTTTGCATCAATCAATCATTCTAAAGTTTACTTCAATATCAAGCTCAGCAAAAAATCGACACAAATGTCTTAGAAAATGAAGGAAGACATTTTTCTAATTTTGAAGCAAAAAAAGTATACTCCATCAAAAGTAAGCAAGGACTAAAAATTCTTTTTATTAAAAAATCAGTACAAATATATGGTTAGAATCAGCCTATAAGGCGGATTGAAAGTTATAAAGTAACAGTTATACCATTCCATGAAAATTATTCAATAGAACGATGATTTTCACAATTTTTCTATCCTATCATTCGTAATACATCCCGATAGTGACCCATCACTCGGACCGGTACAGTTTTGACACGATTTTAAATGAAATGTATTCGAAAAGGTAACAGTCTACACAGAGCAGAGTTTCCAGAAGTTCAAATATAAAGACAAATAGTTGACTATTATCAATCAAGTCTATGCAATATGACTTCATTATATGGAAAGATCTCAGAAGAAATTCAATCCGCAGATCAAACTAATTAAACTCCATATAAAAAACGAACAGATGAGAGATAGTTTATTTTTTTTCAAAATTTTTCACAGAAAATGATAAAATTATACAACTAGCAAAATTTGTATTCACTTATGATGTCGTTGCAACAAATAATAATATGTCTCCATCTTAGAAACATAAGAAAACATTTTTTGTTTCACCACCGCAAACATCACGACATACAGCAGTAGGAACAAAAATCATTTTGTTTTCAAGATCCTTAGATGCACTTCAAAATGAACCATTTATACTGAAAAATTATCAGTAGTAAAAAAAGACTTTTGAAGAATCTTAGCTTGGCTTAATATAGACTATTTCGATCAAAACGTAGATCTCATAGCACTTTCAAGAAAAAGAACTTTGCACAAACTGTTAACGAATTTACAATTTTGGCGGATGACACAATTTCTGTTTGGAGCCCTTAATATTATCACGATATGCTCATTAATATAGTTAACTACAATTCTAGCTCAGCAATTCAAACAATTGCAGTTAAAATAGATTTTTTTTAAAATTGTCCTATTGACAACAGATACAACGCCATTAAATTACAGTACAATGTTTCATAACAGAACATCAAACAATAGTTTAAACTCAACATTCAAGCATACACAAAACAATTTAGACAGAACAAGATCGTTGAATGAACAAAGTTTTCAAACACCATCATACTTTGCAAATAAAACAAATGTTACCAAAAAGCCAGTAACAACAAAACAAAGTGTATCAACAAAACATTCTACATTCACAACAGCACATACTAAAATCACATTTTTCCATCAATCAAAACTATAACATTCAACAAGTTAGCCAACCCACAAATCCATAAATCTGCGGATTACAGAGCCATAACTAGAAAACGTTCTTTACTAGGAAAAATCAAATCGAACACCATTAAGCAAACCAAAATTACAATTTTTTCGAAAGCAATCATACTAGTAACCCTATGAAAAACCCAGTTCAAACACGATAATCACAATCGCTTCATCACACCTATTATCAAAAACAACCTAAAATCACACACTCATAATCAATCATTTTTTTTGATAAAAATAACACTCAAACAAATCACTCTGACAACTATCCATTTTTTCAACAAGCTAAACAATTCGAAGTAATCAATGGACGAATCAAGAGAAATAATCAAAATTACTTCCCAGAAGATTAAAATTTTTTTTACAAAAATCAACAACAACCGTATGAATATGATCAAAAGAAAAACCGATTACACAAGGACGGCGAACCAGCTGATATGTTTCGAACCGTTCTTAGACAAGCCAAGAAATGATTCATCAAAAACTAAGATGCCAATGAAACAAAACTTTACACCACCATGTCATAATATACAAACACTAAATCGAATACACAATCAAAGTTATCAACCTAAAACAATAAAAAACCAAATACACATTTTACAAGTTTCAGTCAAAAACCTAAAACAGCAGATTCAGTCCAAATCGCAATGAATCCATTTCTTATGGGTAGATTTTCACAGGAACACATCCTGAGCACTCACTTGAAGATTATTTAAACGCTGTTACATCATTCTTAGATTTAAAACTAGGCCAATCACCTATTAACACACCTCTTCATCAGAATTGGATTTATAGACAGCCCTGAAATAAACCACACTCGATGAAGCAGCTCAAAAAAGGTTTCCAGTTTAACCAAAAGAACTAAATCAGATTGAAAATCTTTCACACAAGGTTTTTCAAAAAGATTACGTTCAGAAAAAAAAAAAAAGACATCATAGAGCTTCATGTAATAATCTTTGTAACCTATTAAACGAAATAATCAAACAATTGCTGTAAGAATAGAAACACCAGTACAAAAAGCATACTCTTCAAACAAATTTGATCATAAAAATACAAAAAAGACAATTTTTTTTGATGACTTCAACGCCACAATTACAAAAAACATTACGCCCTTCCTCAAGCCGTAAACAAGATACTAATTTTAGAAAACAAGATACTGAGTTTAGACAAATTACATCAACCAGAAATCACAATGAAATTAGAAGAAACAAAACAATTCAAGATACAGTTTGTTTCAAACCTGCGGTCAAACATTTCACAACTACATAAAATACAAGACTCAGAACAAAAATTAGCAGAAAAATTACCGAAAAACTCTTTGTACACGTTACGGACATAGTATTGACGAAAGTAGACAAAACCAACCTAAATAACAAAATCGACCAGTAAAACAAGATGAAGTTTTAGCTGAAATTTCACGAAACAAGAGTTCACGAAAATCACAACCATCGAAGTGTAAACTACAATAGATCACAATCGTCATACAACAATTACTTTTGAGGAAGATCTTCAGATAAAAGAACTTCATATTCTAATACACAAAACAGATATAGAGTTTCTAATTGCCGATGGAATTTATTTAAATTACATAGAAATCTATCTTTTTTAAAGATAAACATTTATTCGAATAACCGCTCTACGAACTAAGAAATAACAGTTAAAGACAACGACAAAAATGTAAAAACTAAGTGATAGCTATAATTTCTAATAGAAGTAATAGATCTAATAATAGATCTTCTCAAAGTCTTGCTAAATCATCGCTTCGAAAAAATTCACAGAACTCAAACTGAAAAAATCAAAATCATTAAGCAACATCATGAAACGTCAACGACAAATAAATGAATAACATTTGCTGACCCATAAATATTGAAGCCAATGAAAACTTGGATCCTAAATCACATTACAGATACTGTAATAGTTCACAAAAAAACAGACGGAGATGGCATCGAAATCACGCTAGTGATTATTATGATTCATGTGGAACTTGAATATGAATTTACTATTCATACAGATCATTATCAAAATGATTTATCAATAACAGCACCGATGAGCCGATGAGCTACACTGAAGTCTAACTACATATGTAGAACATATTTCACACCAGATAACAAATCATAGAAAACCAGTCCTATGTATCAAAACGTAACTAAAACGATGTTATGGCAGCAACACACACCGAAGGATCAACGACAATTTAATCAAAAACAAACTCATTCTGAAACGACTAATGACCCCCCAGGAAATAAAAGCAAGAAAACCTCCAATTAAACCACATATACTGCAATAGTTCAGAAAATGCAGACAACACTGACACTGAAAGTACGCTAAATATTACTATGTTAAAACTTGAGTTTGAAATTGAAACTCCCGTTAACTCCCATTACAAGTATCAAAATGACCAGTCTGGTAACAGCACCGACAAACTATATAAAAATCAAACTGCAGATATACAACTTATTCCAAACCAAATATCAAATCACGAAAATACCAGTCATATATTCCAAAATTCAATCACAACAGCAACTCCTAAAAAAGAAACAAATTGGACCTAAGCTTTTCTATTAGAAAATCCAAATAATCATAAGCCCCAGTTTCAGAAGTAGAAATCCTAATTGACGCAGGAGCATATGAAACATCATCAACAAGTATAAAAGGAAAAAAATTTAGGCAGTGAGTCCAAATACGACACCTCCAACGTAGAACAGGTAAATTAGCAACCTCACAAAGTTAAATTCACAAATTTATAGAAAACTCAATTTTTTTTTTAAACGAACAAGAACAATCGAAAATCAATAATTTCTTATAGTTTCCTTTAAACTCTTTAATGATGTGTTTTATATTACAGACATAAAACACCAAATTAGTAGAATTCCCTTTTAATACTAAATATATATATATATATATATATATATATATACAAACAATTAATATAGTAAGTAGTAAATTTCAAATTGAAGAAACATTATACACGAAATAGTAACACTACATTGACATTTTTTCAAAGAAGACAAAAAACCATCTGCTTTTTTTCAGAATTTCATCATCTCTATAATTAAAAATAGAAAATTTGAAAATTTCGACATTCATACTTTCCCAATAATTCAAATAGATCAGTACACAATTAATAAAATTACACAAAATTACATATGTCTGACCTGAATTCGGACCAATTGCTTTTTTGTGTGTGATAATATCATTGACAAAATATGCAGAAAATACGATTAGAGACAAGGCTGAACTACAAGTATATGATAGTTCATCATACAAAATCACACTTTCCTTGGGACTTTTAGGATAATGTGACACAAACGCTACACTATTTTTAATTGAAGAGAAGGCATATAGAGTCAATAATTTTGTAAGAGTGTTACATATTCGCAGATCTACTGTAATCGATGAAGAAATATCCTTGCAGAAAATCAAAAACAAAGTCGACAGATTATCGAATTTCTTGAAAAAATTCCACATTTTAAACCTACAATTCAAACATCGAAATACATGCTAGAAAAAAATATTTTTTAACTATATTCACTTTTCTACATTCACAATTAAATGCAAATAAACTTCAACAATTAAAAATTTTCATTTTAAGACAACCTTTTGTTTCTGTCAAACCACATTTCGATGTAGGAAAAAATACAATTTCATCTTCTCTTCAAAAATACAATTTCATCTGGCACGCTCAACTTTTAAAAGACAAAGCGCAAGTAAAGTCTCTATACATTTACATGAGAAAGTAGGTAAACTTTTAGAAATACTTTAAAAATGAGACTTTCTGACCAGTAAGCAAACAAAACAACCAAAAGAAACACATTTATGCACCAAGTTATCATTCTAGCAAAAGGAGAATCGTTAAAAATTGTACTTGGCGCAAGATATTTAAAATGATTTATGGAAGTTATTATCACAAAAATCAATAAACCAGGTTATCCCACGGCTAAAAGGAACAGCGTATATAACCAAATGCCTCTAGTTGAGCAGCACGACGCTTAGCTCAATTTGATATCGCTAACCAATAGTACGCTTTAATCGATTATTTTAAAGATTTTCGAAAGAACCAGCATTTTTCAGCAATAATCTTAAGCAGGAAAAATATGACATACTTAGGTGACATACTTAGGATTCATACAATCAAAAACAAAAACAGAAGTGTTTAATGTTTTAGAAAAAAACTAACAAATACTACAAACAAAAGATATGAAAGCAGCCTCAGAAAAATATTTTTTTTCTAACCGGAATTAAATGTTTAGGACATCTAATCGAAGAAAAAATCATAAAACCTTTGAAATCAAGATTCAACTCAATTTTAAATCACAACCAACAACATCGAGTAAAAAAAAAGTTGTCTTGGAATGTTAAATTTTCTAACGAAATATGTTTGTAACAAGCAATGATGTCTCAGACAATTAGGAATCTACAAAAACAGTTTTTTTTGATAGGCCAAATGAACATCAAAAAATGGACAAAAAAAACTGAAACTGGAAAAGTTTCTGGCACAATTCTTGATCTGAACCAACCATTTTTTGCCAAGTGCGACGCATACAACTTTGCAATAGGAGCATCACTTTTCCAATCACATCAAGTAACAAATAAAAGCAAGCTCATTTCCGCATACAGAATATGAATTTTTCATCCATGAATCAAAGTATCCATCAATTTTAATCACAGATCATAAACCAAGAATATGTCTTTTCACACCAAAGTCAAACATAATTCATTGAGTACATAGACTTCAATTAGTTTCTCAATCCCCATATAGTTTAGACCCCAGGAAAAAACTTGATTTACCAGGTGCTTTTAGAAGAAACGCACCACCGAAATTATTAACACGTAAAACAACAGTTGAAATTCCATAAAACATAAAAAAAAAATTCTTTCCAAAAAATGAAACATCACCACAATTAGAATGCAAGTATGCAGTAAATATTGACTCAGATTCTAAGAAAAAAAATGTTTTGAACCTTTTCCGCTTTTCTTAAAACATTTTTGTTCATATTTTTTTCGTTCGACAATATCAAGGATAAAAGTTGCAGAAAAAAAACACGATTAGAGACACTGTTGAACTAACCATATAAAAAAGTTCCAAAATCCCACTTCCCTTATTTGTTTAGGATAATGAGCAACTAACGATACACTACATTCAATTGAAAAAAAAAAGCATCTAGTGTAAAAAATATTTTCAAAAAGTTACTGTACTCGATTTAGAATTATCCTTGAATAAAAAAGCAAAGCAAAATAGATTATCGACTTTCTCATAGAAATGCCATATTTTGAACCTACAATCAAATATCTAAATACGCAACACAAAAAAATTAGGTTTAATTTTCGGCATTCACAAAAAAAAACAAAGAACAATTTCAATTTCTATTAACATATCCTGAGGTATATGCCACATAACAATTCGATGTAGTAAAATGCTATCACCCTTACATCTTCCACTGAAGTTAGACCAGGTTAATAGGAAACAAAGCGCAACTAAAATACCTCTACGTATATAAGTTAAAAAAATAATTTTAGACTTACTTGTAAAACATGAGACAATCGCACTAGTAAACAAACAAAAACAGCTAAAAGGTTACACATTTATCTACCCAGTTATTATTCTAGTCAAAGAAGAATCATTAAACAAAGTACTTGCCGCAAGTTATATAAAATCGAATTGTTATCCTTGAAAAAAAAAAGCATCTAGTGTAAAAAATATTTTCAAAAAGTTACTGTACTCGATTTAGAATTATCCTTGAATAAAAAAGCAAAGCAAAATAGATTATCGACTTTCTATTTCTAATCGACGCAACAACAAATTAACCTTTTTTTCCAAGGATTTATGCTAAAAAACAATTGGAAAATATTCGAGGGACATTTTGCTTGAACAGCTCGGGGCAGTACAATAGTGCCGAAGTACAACATTGCCGAAGTAAAACAGTGCCGAAGTACAAAAGTATGAGTCTAAATGTAATTTAACAGTAGAACCAATACAAGTAAATCTCGCAAATCTAAGCAAAAAAAATAATCACAAATTTAGACGGCGTATTTATACAATCACAAACAAAATCAAAAATGTTACTGTTCTAGAAAAACACCACCAAAAACTACAAATAGAAAATATGAAAGCAGCCTCAGATGAATCACATTTTTTCTAATTCGAGTTGAATGCTTAAGACATATAATCGAAAGAAAAGCGAATACTTCCTTGAAATCAAGAATCAATGCAATTTTACAATTACGAGCACCACCATCAAAAAAAAAGTTCTAGGGAAATGTGTTCATAAAATGCAATTATATCTAAGACCATAAACCTGAGATTTAACTTTTATAACATTCTACAACAGCAAAATAAATTTGAATGTAAAATTCAACATCAAAATGTTTGACGACTTTAAACAATCAAAATTGAACATCTTTTAAGCACAATTCCTGATCTGAACCAACAAAATTGTGCCAAGAATGACGCATCCATTTTGAAATTGATGCAGCGCTTTTACAACCACATCAACGATCAAATAAACGTACCTCATTTCCGCAAATTCAATGTTATTTACTCAAGCAGTAAAAAGAATCTCCACAATAAGGAGATAAGGCACAGCTGTCATGAAAACACTTACAGAATATGAGTTTTCAATCCTTGAATCAAAAATCAAAACAACCATCAATTTTATTTTCAGATCCTAAACCAATAAAAAAACTTTTATCTAAAAGTCAAACCCAAATCAAAAAGTATTAGATTTCAATCAAACTTAATGAAATTTCCAATCTCCGTTGGGTTTGGACAGAAAGAGAATCCCTTTACTACCAGATGCTCTAAGTGGATATACATCACAAAAAAAACTAGTACGAAAAACTACAGTTGAAAATCCACAAAAAAAAACAAAATTTTCTTCTTGCAAAAGATGAAAGATCGCCACGAATAGAATGTAAATATGCAATAAAAAGTGTTAAAAATATTTAAAAAGTTAAAAGTATAGAACATTTTCTGTTTTTTCTTAGAATGTCAAATAAATCGTTCAGAAAAAGCCTAACAGGTAACAACACATCTCAACCCATCCCATATTCCCAAAAGTATAACACTAAAATGTAAAATCACGAAGAAGTTTCACACAAAACAAAACTTATCCATTAATAAATAAACAAGATTTAACTGACGCAATAAACCTTGCAGGACCATTGGGTACAATAAAAAATCACAACAAGCGACATAGAACAATCACTATATTAGAAAACAGAACTGTACTCCGACATATTTGAAAAACGAAGACACATCTATGATTGACAACACAGATATTTTAGAATAGTGATAGAATCCATAGTGATAATCAAGTATCCTGTTTACCATCAAAAATATTTTTGTAAATTGCTTTTCATAATATAACTTTTCAAATACAAAAGGAAAGAAAGCAATTAACTAAAAAAAAATTACTTTCAAAATGCATTGTATTGAATTGAATTATTGTGTAAGGACAGTTACAGAAATCAATAAAGCAAACCGTTCTCCTATCAAGACAATTATCAAAAAAAAAAATTTGTAAAGGACAAAGTCAATATTTTAATCACAGAACATCATTTATATTGAAGAATACAATCAAGCAAATTGTGCTTCTTATATTCAAGAAAGGAATCAAAAAAGAAACAAAATCCCAACCCAAATCCCAAGCCTACTAACTCAACTCAGAGACCTACCTTAAATACCCACAAAAAATTGCACTACAGCTTCAAACATCTACTCGAATTTTGTACGTAAAAACTTCTGGCAATCTTGATGAACGACAAGTTAAAATATCAGAACCATGGATTCCTAGGATGCCCTTTTACCTTCAAGAAGAATTAAGATTTTCATATGCAATGTTTAATCTCATAAGCCTTTTCTTTTCAATTCTTAAAAGAGTTTATGACACCTCTGCAAAACATACAGAGGTCAACAAACAAGTAAGCGTAAGATCTTTTTGGATTTTTTTCAATTTTATTAAATGGAATATTAAGTGACGCACAAAGTAGCGAACATAATAATCAAAATTGAAACCAAATTTTTACTACGAAACACAAAACAACCAACACATACCTACTGCCCTTTACAATCCCACAGTTTACCAAATCAACATCATTTACAACCTATTACACAAAAATCAGAGAACAAACTTTCCTCTAGAAAAAATCATAGAACAAACTTTCCTCTTTCGTCAATAAGAAAAAAAAACAACCAAATTCAATTTCTCATATAGCCTATCAACAACAAACTTAAATTGGCACATAGTAACAATTCATAGAAACCACCTGACACAATTTATTTTTGCCCCCATAATGATAAACATTTTAGCCCACAATGAGCCGCAAAACTTTCCAATTTACCAATAGACTCATCCCACATGCACTAGGACGACACCGCTCAAACTGCTTTTAACGCCCGTATTTTTTTTTTGAAAAACCCCAAACGAAGATTCTTTTTACCTCTATTACTCCCAAGTTCCCGTAATCATCTAAACTTCTTTCAACCTACACAGACGCTTCCTCCTAATTTCACAATTTTCTAGCGCTACTGACGACACACCTAGCCAGCCAAAAATCGGCAAATTTGAACGGGGTTTAGATAAGCTTTCACAGCATCAACAGCTAATACACACACCAATGCACAACTCACTATACAAAAATAAACCACTCCTACTCATCTTCAGAAGCATTATCCATTCGTAACACTCGAACCCGAGAAAAAGAAAACTAATGAAACAAAAATACCCAAATAACCCTCCCAGATGCCTAGTAAAACGCCCTTCCATATCCAGCTCCAGCACAGTCATCATCCCAGACACTCTTAAAAGGATGAGTATCTTCTTACAACCATCCCATTTTTTTCCACAAAATTTGTTTTTGGCGTCAAAAAACCCCAAAGCCGACGAGATCTTTATGTTGGTTAATGCACCTTAACATCTACATTCTTGGTTTTGCTTTTAAAATATCCTTAACCCCCTCAACATACTACTTAGAAAATCCTAGGACGACGAACTTTATACAACATTTTTTCACCAGCCTTCTAATGCAACTCAATTTAAAAAATTCACTAGCAATTGTCTGTCACAGATACTAAGCCGCTACATTGCACACAAGTCTGCATGCCCGTAAATGCTTTCTACGCTCCTGAAATTTTCTTTTTTCAGCTCAAAATAAAGGTCTTCAGTGTCGCTCACAAGCTTGTGCAGCTCACCTTAGGGTTGAGCAAGCTCAACTAAGGAAGTTTTTGGCTTTATTTTTCACGAGGAAGCAAATGAGCTTATTTTGGAAGCTTTACGAGCGAATTTTCTTACTTTAAAAGCCAAGTGAAGCATCTTTGCCAGTTTCGGACCTCATTTTGAACTTGTTCACGATTCGGGTCATTCCTTTTGAACCACTGATCGCGCAGCTCCCATCTTTTGCATGCAGCTAGACATCATCCTTATCTTACTTTGCTAAGATTAGTATTCAAAGTTTTATGAACGTCTTTAACGAGCAGTAATTGTCTTCCTAGTAGTAATAAGAAAACAATTCGTTTTTATTGAAGAATACTACCAAGCAGATTGTGCTTTTTGTATTCAAAAAAGGAACCAAAAAAGGAACGAAAAACCCAACCCAATTCCCCCTCTTACCAATCCAACTCAAAATCCATTGTAATTCTACTAGTTATAAGAAAACTATTTGTTTTAAATGAAGACCACTACCAAGCAGATTTTGTTTCTTATATTCAAAAAAGGAATCAAAAAAGGAATGAAAAACCCAACCCAAATCCCCCACTCACCAATCCAACTCAATTTCTATACCAAATTCCTACGACACTTTGAACTACATCTTCAAACATCTACTCGAATTTTGCATGTAGAAAATCATTGCAATATTGATGAACGATTAGCACTGATATCAGAACCATTGACTTCAGCTAATCATAACGCGCCATTAAGCAAACCACAAAACCAACCAACATCTAATAATTATCCCCCAAGTTCACAAAACGTAGGATAATTAAAAAATCAAAGTCAAAGCAAATCACAAAGGATAACACACGATCGACAAATAATTCATCTAAAACGGAAAAAAACATCAACTTCTTCAATACTTACAAGCAATACTTTTTCTACCCTCTAAACTTCCCATTTCAAACATAGCACAGTTTTTTACGTTACTACCAGGACTACAATTAATTTCAAATCAAAAAAATCTAGAAAAGCAAAATACGAACCAGCCATTAAGACTTGATTGCAACATCTTTATATCACCTCCTCCATTACTCGGACAACATTCAGATAGCACTCGGCTTCATAGATATACCAAATGAGAATTACAACTGTTAATAAACCAAATCTTGACATTAAAATTTAGTATAACAATGAAATTAACCAATCCTACACATCATCCACTAGCAATGTTGCCACCGAATCTAACAGTGAAGTCTTTACCCCTCCATTTATTTGCACCTAATTAATATATATTTCAAAACGTCAATTACATTAAAAAACAACTGGATATACATCCTTTTACAATCATTTTTCAGGACTATTATACACATATATCTTTTTAAATTTATTAAAAAAATAGCTTTAACTCTTGAAAATTTTAGAACTAAGAGCTCATGAAAATCCAAAGTACAACACTACGATGAAAACTGCAAGATCTCTTAGTAACGCACTATGACTGTGAAGAAAATACCAAAAAATTAACAAAAATACGCTATAAATCTAAATACTCACTGTGAATCAGAACCACAAGCAAAAGAAACAACAATTGCAATCATAACATTAATTCAAAAGCCCGCGCTACATCACATGTAAAATAGAAAATTAAAGGTGTTTTTTTTCTAGAAGAAAACGCACTGTACACACGTTTCAAACGGAACTTATTATGTTTGTAACAAGCAATTATGTCTCAGACAATTAGGAAATTACAAAAACAGTTTTTTTTGATAGGCCAACTGAACATCAAAAAATGGACGAAAAAAAAAACTGAAACTGGAAAAGTTTCTGGCACAATTCTTGATCTGAACCAACCATTTTTTGCCAAGTGCGACGCATACAACTTCGCAATAGGAGCAGCACTTTTCTAATCACATCAAGTAACAAATAAAAGCAACCTCAGTAGTATATGTTGGGGCAGTTCAGCCGGGGGGGGGGGGGGGGCGACGACCTCCATGTATTAACATAGGCTATAGACTATCCGGTCGTCACCCTATGTATTAACATAAGCTATAGGTTTCCCAATGTATTAAGATAGGGAATAGGTTTCCCAATGTATTAAGATACGAGCTTTCAGATGGTAAGTTTCAGATGGTAAGTTTCAGAAAAATTTTTGGCGCCCGAATTTCCCATGTAAAGATTTCCCTATGTCTAAGACATTCTTTGAAGGGAATTAAGAACTCATTAGGGAATAGGATTCCTAATGTATTACGATGGTAGGTTTCAGATGGTAAGATGGTAAAGTTTCAGATGGTAAGTTTCAAAAAAAAAATTTGGCACCCGAGTTTTTTGGAGCTCGATTTAGCCAACTTTCCAGATTGTAAAAATTTTCCTAATCAAAAAACAACATACTCTTAACCCAAACGTAGCGTTTAAAAAGAGTTTTAAAAAAAAAGGTTAATTACAGAGAAAATGTATTAGTTCACAGCATCTACAAATCTCTTACAAATTTAGAGGTTTAGTATGTATTCCATCACATTCAACTTCCCGTTTAGGGTAAAAATAGCTCAGTCCTTTTTTAGTTTGTTCATAAGTTGCGACTGCATGGTTAATCGTTTTAAATCCTCTATTCGTTGACTTCAAATTCACTGCCTCATCCAGTACTTGTCGATACTTTGCCATCGGTCCATCTCCAGAGTCTTCTAATGCACGTTTGTTCAGACCTTTACTGCTAAACTTATACTTTTGACTTTTACTATCGTAACAGCAATAGGTTTTACTAAACAGGCATAACATTTCGGTGCATCTGAACTCCTCCTTGAACAATCCTGGTTCTCTCTTGTCATGTTTCTTATGTTAAGAACAGCAAGTACGGGGAAAAAAGTTGTTTTTTTTTGCATCTGCTCTGAAATCGTCTCGACAGTCCTTGCTTCGCCTTTCAGTCCATTCTGCTCGCTTGCTTGGAAGGATACAATCATCTAAATCTTCTTCTGCCAAAGCCAAATAGAGGGAATTTGTATCCATTTCGAGTTCTTCGAATTTGTTGACATCGCAAAATTCATCGAAAAAGTTATAAAACAACTCCAACATTCTCAACTTGGCATACTGTAGTATAAAAAATCCTACTATAATTGGTTCACGATGCTATATAGTAGATTTAACAAGTTCCACTTCATACAAATCCTTAGCTACGATATTAAGTCTCTTGAAGAATTGGTTATTGATATCTTTGTGGGTTTTTCCGTCTCCAAGATATTTTGTCATTGTATGTTTTGATCTGTCCATTATTTGATAGCCGTAGGAACTGTTTCCTAGAAGTTTCATTGTTTCGGCTACTACGCCAGATAATGGATTTTCATCGCCGGCTCGCCTAGCATCAACAACAGACTGAACAAAACTGTTGAATACTTTATGCGGTGTGTATTGTACAAAACGATGAATTTTTGTACATTGTAGTCCTAGATCCAAATAAAAATTGAAAAGTGGTGTGATCAGTGTTCCGTTGGTCAACTTGAAGCTCGATATCAACATTCTTTGCGATTGTTTTAACAAATCGTTTTCTTCCGCATATGTCTTCATATATTCACCAATATCGTTTCTGGAAACATCAATATTTTTGAAAATAGGTGGGAAATTGGAAAATTTTGCTTTAAGCTCATCTGGAACACTCAGATCGCATTGCACATAGCCGAACATTTTTTCATTTCTAATGTTTTGCACTAGTGAATTTGTAGAAAGAGGTCTTTTGAAGGGACAGTGAGTTCTAACGTGATTTTTCACGTCTACATTGTTTTTAAATTGATCCCACCAGCTACACTCCCACATTTCTTCCATAGAGTATCCTTTTTCTCGATTGTAGTCTTTTCGAAGATCATCCATTTCTCTTTTCTTGGTTCCTCGTTTGATATCATCATCAGTTAGGCTCGGTCTAGCTTCTTGACAAGGACAAAAATGGAAATAACAACCCATTGCTTCAAAGACAGTCTTACAATGGTTGCAATAACCATCAACACTAAAGCAATCAATTTTTTTCTGTTTTCCTGTAGTGTATTAACTCTCAATTTTACATTCAGTTCTGGTTGCTTGAAAGTATGACATGACCATATTTTCAAATGTTCGAACTCGATTTTGCCTTGCCTTGAATTTTTGTGTTTCTTCATTGTAGTCCCATCTCGTATACAAACCTGTGGGCATATCCTGACACATAGAATAAGGATAGAGTTGACTAGCATCAATCCCAACGATTGATTTACACAAATTTTTTGATTTTTGAATAAAGGTTTCATTTGCTACTGCTTTCCTTGTGAAAAAAATTGAGGGACCACCGGTCTTATCTTCCCGTATTTTTTCAAGCAAGTCACTATCACTCGAAAAGAATGGGTAAAACTTAAATTCGGTTGATTTGTGTTGACAGATGTTGGCTAGATTCGGTAGTGTGCAGCCGAGCTTTAACATATCTATCCCTTTGTCATGATAAAATTCAATCATTTTCTGCATAGCATCAAGGGTAGGAACAACATCTTTGTTGTTATACCACCGTAGAAAGTCGCGAAATGTTGTCATCTTTTCCTGTTCCCAGATAGATTTAAGGTATTTGTAGTTTTCCAATCCCGTAGCTGGTTTGCTTTTGAGACCGAGTGTTTTCAAGGCTTGCTCTTCAGTTATCCCACTGTTAAGAAGTTTTTGATAATCATCAAACTCTTTATCGAGAGGGTTACTATTCTTCAGTTTGCTGTAGAAGTCATCATATGAGGGTAGTTGTTGTTCATCAAGCTTGTTCGGAGTATCAAACCACTCGTATGGAAAGTATCCTTTCAGCTCACTGGCTTTGTAAGCTTTTAGAAAAGAGTCTAAGGAAGTAGCTCCACCCAAAAACTTCATAATGTCCAGAAGCTGAACATCTCCAAATTTGAAGGAAACAAAGTCGTTTGCTTTCTTGATAACTGATGGTTCAATTTCTTTTTCCTTGATAAGGTAGGGAATGAGGTATGATTTAATGAGGTTTATATCATACCGACCACTGTTAAATCCAAATACTGGTAGAGTATTGGTGTATCTCTCTAGATGTTGCATCAAATCAATCAATTGATTTTTTTGAATCCTGAGAAAGTGAGTGGATGCGTCTGTTTCTTCCTCATTCTCGATACATTCATCTTCGTACTCTCTTGCTTCAATCTTGTTGAAACTAACTCGTTCATTAAGTATGCTGAAAATTGTGTGTAATCGCTTTTTGATGTTATTTTCAATTTCCAGAAACTTTGATCGCATTTCGGTTTTATTTTTTTCGGCTAACAACTCCAAGTTTGCCACAAAGTCAATAATGAGGGATTGTGGATCTTTGTCACACAAAAAAATGGGTTTGTCAAGCAAATTGGATGAAATTGACACTGATATGGGTTCATGCTTCCCGATCCAAGTTATTGTTTCGGTTGGTTTTAGTTCTTCGGATGGCACGCAAATTGATTCGAAACAAAAATAGCGACATTTTTGAATAAGGTTTGTTCAAAAATGTTTTTCAAATAACGTCTCTCGTAGAGTATAAACATTTTTGGGGTAAATGTTTTTGATTCGATCTTTGCATCGTAGGAGATGCTTGTTGAAGTGGTCTGCTTTGTGGAAAAATGTATCGCAAGTTGGGCATCGGAAGCATTTGAAGAAGTTGTCGATGTTATTGACGTAAATAATGTGGTTGTTGTATCGTAGAAGTTTCACTGTGTTCTCATATTTACCGATACTTCTCCGAGCTAATTCTCCCACGAAGTCTCCATCTTCAACTACTGGTAGATTATCCATCGAAACTCCACGAAACTGTTTCGGATCACAACCCGATTTCTCCAGAAAATCGTTAAAGATCTTGGAAGTGGATGTTTCAAGACCAGTTGTTCCATGTAAATGAACTGCAAGCGCTCGAAACAAACACAAATTGTCATTGTATGGTTGTTTTGTGTCTTGATTCGAAATCAAACAATTACCATGGTTATTCCTCAGAAGTGGTTCGGGAATCACAGAATCTGGACATCCCATAGGTACATTTTTCAGTTGAATCGCCATTTCGTATTTTGTCTCTCTTGTGTACAAATTTCAATGATATCTTGCTTATTAACCTTGTTCTGTATAGTTGTCAAGTCTGCTTTAGTAAAAAGTAGTATAGATTTATCAAAGAGTGTGTTATTCGCTTGTTTCTATATTATGTAACACAAATCCCAAGGCAATGTTGATTTTTGCTGCACAATCAAGTTTTTCAAAGACTTGATCCAGTTTTTCATTAATTAGATTAGGATCTAGTTTTGAAAGTTGAAAATTGAATACTTTGTGGCGTCCATTTTCCATCTCAGTATCTGTCAAGAAGTGTTGACAAGCATTCAACTCATCTCGTAGCTGATCATTATTCTCCTCGTTTTCCAAGATTTTATTCAAATCAGCAACAGGATCACTCGTTTTTCTAGCTTTCATTCCGTGATCCTTCTTGCGATGCTGTTGAAGTGAATAATAGCTTGCAAATTCTTTCTCACACGATACACATTTTGTTGACTTTGGGTTTGACTTTACGTGCTTCTTGCTCGTATGGAAATTCATTTCTTGCTGGTTGTAAGTACAATAATTACATTCCGGACAAGAAATAACTCCTCGCACACAACTCTTGCGATGTCGAGCGGCATTGTCCCTCCTGTACTCTTTACCACAATCCTCGCATTTCACTTTCTCATTTTTATTCAGCGATGGCATCTAAAAAATGGGAGAATTTTTAAGTCTCAATATAAAGGGATTAGAACTTGGTACATATCGAAGTGGAAGATTTAAAATGTTCCAAAAAATTTAATAAAAATAATTTTTACTTACTTTGAATTGTTAAAAATATTTGAAATGTATTTCAAGTAGTTATACAAAGTATAGAGCAGTTGCTTTTAACGTAAAAGAAAATCAGAATGAAATAAGTTGTTTTTGCTTTTTATTAGAGAAAATCAACCAATCAGAATTGAGTATTCTTTTAGTAACACTGTTTGTTGGAAATCAACCAATCAGAATTCAGCATTTTCTAAAAGTGAATTGTTTATTATTTTTAAAAAACAAACTTTAATCATTATTTGAAAAATGTCTATCAAAAAAAATTTGAGCTTCTTCGAGTTACTTTACAAGAAAAAGGAAAAAATTCCAATTGATTTTCTTATTGATGAAATAGATGTTGACTCTTACTTTTTCATAATTTTTTGGACGTCTTTATTGTACAAAATAGAGTTATCCGACTAAGTAAAGGTCTCTTCAGAGAAACTTACTCAATCAAAGAGTTTACTTTTGATTCACATATTGCGTATCAAAGTTTTAAACTTACGGCTGAATTACACCTCACAAGGAAAGAAATTTTGTTTATTCTCGAGAATTTGAAATTGATCAAAAAGTCGTACGATAATATATCAAAAACTCTTTTTATCCCCTATCCAAAACCCAAATTTGTAAAAACACCTCAGCAAAGTTCTTTATTCCTTCATTTCTTTAAGAACTTTCAAAGTTCAAAATCCTGCTTGGTTCGGTTTGGAATCAGATTTCTCGAAGTTTGCTTTGAAAAATTCGTCAACTTTGAGTTATCTTCCCAAATTTACGTAAAAATTAAAGAACTTGACTATCTACTCAAAAATCAGCAATTTCTCATTGATTACATACAAAAAATCAATTAACTTGATGAAAAAAGTTGCAGAGATGTTACTTTTATTAATTTTCTTTCTTTTGTTACTTATATCAGCAATATTTCTTATTTTTACTGCAAACAACTTTTGGTCATTTATTTTTGCAATTGCTTTTGTGTATATTTTTACTTATTTGGAAGATTTAAGTCCTTAAAAGCCTCTTCTGATTGGATACGACAACTAGAACAAAAATTAACGTTTTTGTGATTGAAAACGACAAAATCCAAAATGGAGCTTTGTTTCCGATTGGATACGACTTTTATCCAAGAATCCCATAAAAGGATGCTGAAATCTGATTGAACACGACTACAATCCAAATAAGGAAAATCAATTCTGATTGGTTAAATCCACACATTCGAGTTGAAGGTACCCCTAACTCCTAACTAAAAATCATTTTATTTTCAACTTAACTACCGTCAACTACCTGCTCTCTCAACTCTAAATATCTTATTTTCAACTTATCTTCCGTCAACTACCCCGCTCTCAACTCTTTCTTATTTTTACTCTTGTACTCAATTTATTGCTCAAAATGATCTTCTCAGTGCAAAACAGCAACCTCATGTACTCTGTAGAATTTTTGCCTGATCTAGTACAAATTCAACTGCGAGAAACAGTCTCTGGAGTTTTTCTGGCAGGAATGGATATCCCAATCCAAGTCTGGCACATGGTGGAAGTGATGCGAAGGGATTTCAACGAACATCATATGATGCAAGTTCCCATCACAGAGAACCAACTTGGAACAATGCAAATGATGGGGGAAGTTTCTGATCATATGATGCAAGTTCCCATCACAGAGAACCAACTTGGAACAATGCAAATGATGGGGGAAGTTTCTGATCATTTCTGATCATCCGGAATCTCATGAACTATCCCGAGATTCCGGACTCAAGATTTGTGGCTCAACCAGTCGACGACTTCATCTTTCCTTGGGAGGAGGAAGGATCAGTCGAAAACCCCATCACAATAGATGAAGATGAGGGATTCTCAGAAACAATGACACCTCCAGTTTCACAACAACCACCAGCAATGGAACCTCGTCCAGCTCTGCGTTCTATAGAGAACCTCCAGAACTCTTCTGCTGCTCGACAGCTCTTTGATTAAATGTTTTAGTAAAAAAAAGGTTGTTTGGTTTTGACTTCGTTTTCTGTAGTTAATTTCTTCAATTTCATTTTAATTATGAGAATAGATGAGAGGTTCAAGGTAAACCATTGAAAAACAATTAGAACTTAGTTAAGTGCTCCGAACTCGCACACATGTTAAAAAAATTGATTAATTTTTGCACAAAAATTCGGAAAAACACAAGAAAAACTGTACACAAGTAAAAAGATAGCTAATCGATATTGCATCTTGTACACACTTTTAGCCTTTTGTAGAAAAAATTGGAACACTTTTCGCATTTTGTAGAAAAAAAGTAAAACACTTTTCGCATTTTGTCGAAAAAATTGAAACACTTTTTGCATTTTATCGAAAAAAGTAAATCACTTTTCGCATTTTGTTGGAAAAATTGAAACACTTTTCGCATTTTATCGAAAAAAGTAAAACACTTTTCGCATTTTGTTGAAAAAATTGAAACACTTTTCGCATTTTATCGAAAAAAGTAAAACGCTTTTCGCATTTTGTCGAAAAAATTGAATCACTTTTCGCATTTTATCGAAAAACGTAAAACACTTTTCGCATTTTGTCGAAAAAAGTGAAACAATTTTCGCATTATGTCAAAAAAATTGAAACATTTTTTAAAACTTGTTAAAAAAATTGAAATTTTTTTTGCAACTTTTCCAAAATCAAAACAAATATTACATCTTTCTTACATGTTTGAAAATTTTTTGTGCAAAGGTTTTTGACAACGGTGATTTTTTTTTTCGGTAATTAATGGTAATTTTGTAAACATATGAGAGAAAATAGATGGAATATCAGAAGTTTTTTATTGAAAAATTGACATGATCACTATTTACAAATCCATAACCATCAATAAAACAGTCAATTATTTTTAACAAATTATGTTCATATTTTGAGTTTTGTACTTTACGAACTCTTTCTAGAAAAGCTGAACCAATAGTTTGTGTGGAAGCTAGTTTCTGGTTAGAACATAAATAGTGACGTTTGAATTTTTTGCGTAACAGTCTTTTCTTTGCAACGCTTGGCATTTTTTCTGCTCCTTTCCATTTCAAACTATGATGAACAGCGCGATCAAGTTGATTGAAAACTTCGCCAGTTGATGAAATAACATTCGAATAAAATCTGTATTTGTACAGAGTGTAAAGACAATCGATAATTTGGTATGTGAAATGAAAATTACCCAATCGTTGTAAAATTTGATCGAAAGATGAACCAATCAGAAGTATGTGGAACTTACAATTTTCCAAAGAACAGTAAGAATTGTGGGTAGAGACACAAAAATTATTGGTTACTATATATTTTTCGTAAAAATCGCTGGAAACGGAAATAAATAGCGATTTTTGACAATACTCTGAATAAAAGCTGGGAAGAGCTTGACACATAGCTGCAGCCATCTGGAACAATGATTTTTGCTGAAATATGTGGATTTATATAGGAACACTAACACCTACACAATTCCATATTTGGAAATTTCCCTCAAAAATTCCAATTATAGTTTTATTTCCTTTTATGGTTCAGTGAATGACTCATATTGTTTACTTTCAATTTCGCTTAATCTCAAATTCATTTCTCTCATTTCTCTGCATCTGATCAGTCTGTTCTTCAAAAATGTACTCAAGAAAAGACACAAGTCCCAATTACATTGAATTCTCAAAAAATCAAGCAAGAATTGGGAGATTTGCTTGGTCCCAAAAATCCTACAAAGGGAAAATTTATTTTGAACCCTGCTTTCAACTATTCAAGAAAAATGAGTTGGGACAACTCGAAAAAAGACAGCAAGTCTATCTTGGTGAAAAAGAAGGAGAAGCAATCTCAGCAATTAGCAATACTGTTATTCACGATGCTGAAAACCTTGGACTCGTTCCTATATTGGAACTCACTTCTGACAAAGAGTCAACTATGGATCAGGAGCTTGCCAACTGCAACAAAGTGTATGACATAGCAACATACAATAGAAGACAAGTTTGTGTCACGATCAAGAAGTACAATATTTACAAACCTCCCTACACTCAGATTCGACTGTTCACCGCAAAAGAGAATGAAGCAATGAAACAAGTTGCCTATGTCAACTATACTTTGAACGAATTCAAAGAACTGTCCCAAATTTTGGGAGACTTTATGTTTGTTGAGAACTGTAATGTACAATAATTTGTGTTATTTATGTTTTTTGTCTTGTAATTTAACTATTTATCCTCAAAATCATTTTTCATTTAGTATTGGCGTTGAACAGTATGAGTTGGAATATTGGTTTTTCAAGAAATTTACTCTTAAAACTTCACAATAAATTGGGACTTTTTCATATTGTTCTAGAAGAAAAGTCCCAAAAAAGTTCACTAACAATTATAGAATCACAAATTTTACCAAACTTCCAGAATTTGGACGTAGACTTACAAATATCTCACTTTGAGTGGACTCTGCATAATGGTAGAAGAAAAATTCACATAGGATACCGATCTGATACCAAAAAAATAGATCTTGTAGAATATCGTAGAAATGGAAATCAATGGAAAAATAATCAATCTTTACAACTACAAAGAGAAGAATATGATAAATTACTTGATATGCTTCCTTCATTACTAGGTTATGTAGAGACCTTCAAAAAATCTTGTATCATTATTGACGAATGCACTGTAGACAATGAACGTTTAGAAATAGAATGAAATTCTCAGAGTTTTTGAGATTATTAGGCAAGATTTCTCATCAAATAAAAAAAGAAAAAATTTATTTCTTTGTACCTGTATTGTTTTGGACCCGGACATAAATTTAAAAGAAATGGACCAAAAATTTCCTTTTGGAGGACTAATTGGATACGGAAATTCCTGTATGGATTACTTTTTTGCAAACTCCAAAATTTTTAGACTACATGCAATTCTACATGACTCTGCTGGATCTGTGAAATCTACTACAAGAAAAGGTCCTGGGTATTGTTATGTTGCAGCTAGTCTCCCCAGTTCATGCTTTCTTGGTCACGTGACTGGATTATTTTTCTGTTTATATGTTAAAATATTTGCCTCATCAGTATATGCATTGTTTGATTGTTTATCATTTTTAACAAAAAGCTCCAGAGAAATCAGTTAACCGAATGAGTCTAGTTGTTTTGGATATTGAATGTATCGAAAGCAATATAGTGAAAGATTTAGGAGTTTATAAGGATGGACAAACAGAAGGATATTCCTTTCTTCCTCCCAAAAATTTCAAACCAACATCCCAATCTTTTTGGTGTACACAGCATCTTCATGGAATCAATTGGAGCAGTGGTTACGAAAAATATACTGAACTTAAAAAAATATTGAAAAATCTAGAAGCCACAGACACGGAATTTTTTGTAAAAGGTTATAAAAAATGTAAGATTCTATCAGAATTTTTGGAAACAAAGATTATTAATTTGGATGACTACGCTTGCCCTAAAGTTCAGTTTTTGATGTTCAAAGATGAAGAACATGATTGGAGGTGTAGCAACTACCCATTTCGTCATGCAAAAACTCTTCACTGTGCAGAAAGAAAAGCATTTGCATACGGAACATGGACTCGATGTTTTTTTAACAAATTGTAAATAATAATATTCTTAATGTACTACCATTTTCAAACTTTAATTAAATTTCATTGTCAACTTTTTCTTTTTAGAGTTAAGATGGTCGATCAATGTGACAAGCCCGTAAATTTAGGAAATTTTGTTTTTGATGAAGAAAATCATGAACGAAAATCATGGAAATTGTTTGGACGTACATGTAATAGATCTCTTTTAGTTTTTTTGTGCCAATTTTTTGTTATAGTTTTGATGCTAGTATGTGCAATCGTTCGAGTTATGTTATCCACAACATGTGAAGAAACAACAGTTTGGGTAGCTATTTTATCAAGTACAGTCGGTTATATTCTACCTTCTCCAAAGCTATGAATAAAATAATTTCTACCAAAGAACGAATTTTCATTTCCCTAGTTGGACCAAGTGGATCTGGGAAATCGCATCTTATTTTTGATTGGTTGAAAATTGGTACTTTTCAACCAGCATTCGACAAAAATTTTTATTTTTATCAACATTATCAACCTCTCTATAGTTAAATGCAAAGAAAAAACCTTAAATTTATCCAAGGAGTAGATTTTGACTTGATTGAAAATCTCCCCAATAATGGAACTAAGTATTTGCTTATATTTGATGATTCTTGTGAAGAAATTTCAAACTCCAAACAATTTGTAAAAATTGCTACTGCGGGGAGACACAGGGGTCTGAATACAATATACATCAAACACAATTTATTTCATCAAAGCAAATTAGGACGAGATGTAGAGTTACAAAATACACACATAGTCTTGTTCAAGTCGCCGAGGGATGTTTTACAAATCAATACATTAAGTCAACAACTAGGTCTAGGATCTCAATTGAAAGAGTGGTATCAAGATGCAACATCCATTCCTTATGGTCATTTACTTATTGATTTAACCCCAAAAACAGTTGATTCACTTAGGTATTGCACTAATAGTGGCTCAGTTCCAACAAAATTTTACTTACCAGCTGGAATAGAGACAAAGTTTTTGGACGATGAGTACACAATACGTCTCTATTCTCCCAATATTTTAAAAATTTTCCCTAAGGCTTCGAAAACAATTCATTCTCAATTGCCCAAAAGATTTCATTCAGTTTCTGAGCGAGTGTTTAGTAAACCTATTAAGAGGAGAGCTTCGAGATCTTCGGAAAGAAGACGTAGTAAAATCTCGAAAAGAAATTTCAGAACTAACAAAAAAAAGAACTCCTCTACACAAAAGAAGAATTATTTTAAGTTCAACTAAAGGGTTACAATTGATATCTATCATCACACCTTTTGTCATTAAACGATTGACATAGTATGGAACAGTTTGTTTTAATTCTGTACTCAGTTTATCAATCACAAAGTACACTTCCAAGAAAACAAAAATTGGAACAAAAGCAAGAAAAAGAGGAGATTGTACCAAAAAATTTTGATTCTAATTACAGTGCTGTAAATGCGAGGTTGAAAACGAGCAACAATAAGCATATTATTGATTTAATTTTGAATTGTCCTAGAATTAAAATCAGCTAGTCAGACAATTTTATATTGGATAATCGAGATACAAAAGAATCTACTGTAGACTTTGTGTGTGCACTAAAGCAAAAAAATACTGATTTTCCAGATATTTACTCTACAATTTTGGAAGCAACACATATTCCTCCTAAACTTGTTATTAACAAGAATGCCAAAGCAAAAGATAGAGGAACTTGGATCCCTTTCAAAATCTGAAAAGGTAAGACTAAACAGATTGTATTCGAGGGGAAGAGCTGCGTACGGTTCTATTCAAAACTTGAGTAAAGGGAGTGGTTTATCAAAAAATAAAGTAGAAAAGTTTTTACAAACCAAGACATCGTATACAAAATTTGGTCCACCAATCAGGTATTTCCGAAGACTTCAAGCGTTTTCTAAATATATCAATGAAATCTGGTGTATGGACTTGGCGTTTGTAGACAAATTAGCTAGTCCAAACAATGGAGTCAAGTATTTATTAGTTGCTGTAGATATTTTTTCGAGATTTGTCAGAGTTCAAACAATGAAAACAAAGTATGCCAAAGACACTTTACAAGATTTTAGAAAAATGATTTCTCGAAAAAACACTCCTGAAAAACTTTGGGTTGATAAAGGAACAGAATATGGGGGAACTTTTAAAAAGTTTTGCAATGAGAAAGACATTGAAGTTTACTCAACAATGAGTGAAACCAAAGCTGCATTTGCTGAGAGAGCAATTCAATCTTTAAAACATATAATATGTCGTTACATTGAAGATCATGGTGAAAAATTTATCCCCAAATTGCAACAATTTGTTTCTACATTGAACTGCCGCAAAAATCGATCAATTGGAAAATCTCCCAGAGATGTGAAAAACAGTGATTTTTTATCAATATTGTATAACAAATCATTCAAGAAATATACTAAACCAAAATTCAAAATTGGTGATAGAGTTAGAATTTCGAAAAATGATATTCCGTTCCGAAAAGGATACAAGCCACAGTTTACAGATGAAATTTTTGAAATTTCGGCAATATCTACAAAAAAACCTCCAGCATACATCATCAAAGATCTCGAAAAAGAAGAAATTCTGGGAAAATTTTATGAAAAAGAGCTGAGAAAATGTTCAGATTAGTGGTAAGTCATTTTTTAAATTGAGTTTCTATCGATCAGTTGTCATGGATTCTTTTACTATTGAGCTAGTTTCTAATGCTTCTTTTAATTGTTATCCGAATAACAGTCTTAGTTCCTTTACAAATTTTCTATCGGATTAAATACATCTAAAAGGAGAATGGGAGGTTGCTATTTCAGAACTATCGTACCTTTCTTTGTACCAAAACGTTACAGAGGGAAAGTTTACTTTCGTAGATGGACGAGAAAGTCCTGAGGAAAAAAGAAAAATTCAACCGATGCATGTTGAACCTGGATTGTATCCAAGTATTGTTGATATAGTTGTAGCCATGAATGACAAAGTTCGAAAACGTATAGGCGCACAAAAATATGAATATAACGGAATTTATGTATCAGTAGATAAGATTACACAAAAAGTTGCCATTCATTTACCTGAGGATCAATCAGTGTTTATAATTCAAAGTGCTGATTTGAGTCACATTTTTGGTTGTGATTTAGAACAAAATCAGACAGGTGTTATAATGAAAGGAAAAGGACCACATTATCTTCAGTATTCTTACGACATTATAAGAATACATTCCTTAATGATTTATAGTGATATTATAGAATATAATATAGTAGGCGATACAAAAACTCCATTACTGCGTTGTATTCCTTTCATTTCCAAAGTAAAAAATGGAGACATAATATCTACAGGACAGTACATGAACTATCAATCCTTCACAAATCTGCCATTTAAAAAATTATTAAAAAACTTTTTCCACAGCATAAGAATAGAACTAAGGGATACTACAGGTGAAAAAATTCCTTTTGTGTCCGTAGGAAATACACGAGTTGTCCTCATGTTTCGCAAGATTTCGGATAATCATTTTTGATTTATACTTCATACGAAATGGTTGCTCACAGTTCAGCTAATTTTCCTATTTTTCGTGGCCATGCAAGGCAGCGTGGAAGAGGTTTTGGTGCTCTTGCACAAACTCTTGGGAGAACTGCAATTCCCTTCATTAAAAAATATATAGTCCCAGCGGCAAAAAGAATAGGAGCAGATTTAATTGAAATTGCCGCTCCAGAGATTGGAGAAGTTGTCAGTGGATGAAAAAAGCTCAAAACGTTTGCAAAAGATGTTGGAACAGCTGGGAGGTGGAAAAAAGAAATCCAAGCGTAGAACAAGAAGAACCATTTCTCAAAAGAGTAGTTCAAAAATCAGTCGCTCTCGCAAAGACATTTTTGACAAGATAAAATGAGTATAAATCAAAGTAGTCATTTTTGGTACGGAGCGTTTACAAATTTTTCTTTGGAGATTTTTGATAAAGTCCCAGTTTTGGAAACAATTATGTCATCTTACACACAAGAAGTATTCCCCAGTACATCTCTGGATGAAAGCAGTATTGAGTTTGAATTTGAAACGGATCGTAACCTCTTCTTGGATATGCGTGATACCCATCTTAGCTTAAAGCTTCAACTATTCGAAGGAAGATTGTTTGATGCTTTCAAAAAAGAAAAAGCAGAACATAAAGCAAAATCGGAGGAAGATTCAGATGAGGAACCACAAACTTACTTAACTTATGTAAACAATCTACTACATTCTCTATTCTCCAACTGTGAAGTTTATTTTAACAATACAATGGTTTACAATGCCAATGGATTATATCCTCATAAGGCACAGATATCGAACGAATTCAACTCGTCAGCAGTGAGTAATACAGGAATTCTTTCTTGTCATGGAAACAGTTTTGAAGAAAATCCTGATGCATTTGATATGTATTCATTCACTGATAGAGCAAATTCCTTGGGAACAGGGAAATTTTTTCACTCTATGGGAGGCTCGCCATTGATTTGTTTACTTGCGAAAAACTGTAGCTACCAAATACCAAAGTTCGAATTAAACTTATTCGAGCTAGACCTAATTTTTACATGTTATCTGATAATCCAAATGTCAGTCTGAAAATAGTTGATTGTTCACTGTTTACAAGAAGAATTTTAGTAGCCGAACCTAATCATCAATATTTGCAATGGAATCTGGAAAGAGAACCTGCTCATTACAATTACATGGAAACTATAGCAAGAACCTTTATCATTCCATCTCGTCAAAACCAGTTTATTCAGGAAAATGTTTTCAATAATGCCCCAATCAGAAAGATAGCTGTTGCAATGAAAACAAATTCGGCTGTTGCGGGATCTTTTTATGAAAATCCTTTCAATTATCAACAATTTCATTTGAGAGAGCTTAGAATTATTCGGGGTGGAAGAGCAATTATTTCATTAGATACAACTTCTCCTTGTCGACCCTATGTTACAACAATGAAAGCAATGCAGTTTAACGAAGATTTTCCAGCTCTTCCTATGGAAGATTTTCAAAATCACTATATTCTAGTTTTCGATTTGACTTCACTACAGGATGCCGCTGAACACTTGCATTATCCAGAACTTAGTGGAGAAAGCTTGAGATTAGAAATGTTTTTCCAATTTCCCTTGGAGCAAGTAACGGAAGTGATAGTCTTGGGAGAAAGACTATCAAATATTCAAATTGACAAATTCGGAACAGTCGCTAAAAATGTTTAATTTTTTTGAGTTTTCAGGTTCCTATAAAAATATTGTAACTTTTTTGGGACTTTTCTTTGTTATTATCTCTGTACTATCTATATTGTTTTTCTTCAGACCTAAAACTCCAGAAAAAAAAGAGAAGGAATGCTGTTTAGTTGAAAACCCGAGACACTTCTTCAACCTAGACTGTAAAACAGTGTTCAATAAGATTTGCCCACTATATAAGGCTTGTGTATGGGACTTTGTTGATTCAATTCCTAAATGTGTGTAAGTCATTATTCTTCTTTTTTTAACCTAAAGTACACTATCAAACTATCAATTTCATTTTTAGCTGTAAATCAGTCTACAATTGCAAAAATGGATAACTTTTCACTTTTGCAAATTATTGAAAGAATTCCAGAGCTCAGGTTCAAGTACATGGGATCATACCCTTCTGATACAGTACCTCAACTAACAAAATACTCTTTTGCAATTATTAACTCAGCCCCAAGCAATGATAGAGGAGAACACTGGATTATGATTGCTCGAATGGATAAAAGCTACTACTTTGCAGATTCTTTGGGAAGAAAGAGATCAACTTACCCCTTTTTGACGAAAAAGTTTCGACAAATGGTTCCTCGAAAGCTACAAAAGACTGATAATTTGTGTGGTTTTTACGCAATTTATTCAGCTTTTCTCCTTTTTAAGTTCTTCCAAAAGAACTTGAATAATGTTCATGATGTGTATGTTTTGAATTTTATCAGTAATTTCATGTAAAAGTGCATTTTTTTTGTAAGTGTAAATTTTTGCAGTAATTTTACTATACGATGTAGTGAATTGTTTGATTATTTATGTAATTTAACTTTTTAAATTCCTTAAAATTTTTTACGAAAAGCATCTTAGCAACTAACCCTTTGATGAAATACGGAGAATGATGATGGAATATGGATGTTTTAGTCCCCCAATTGAAAAATTTAACGATAGAGTAGATAAATTTACGAAAATTGTAACCAACTTCTAGTAAATTGTATAATTTTCTTAAAAGTTTACTCTGAGAAAGATGGAAAAATTATTACACAAAAATATCAGAACCAAAAAAAAATGATACTATGTTTTTCTCAGTGTAAACTTTTACCGTGGCAGAGCAATTGATAAATTTGGATGATAATTTTTTGGAAAATTTGGAAATTTTAAAGAATTTTTTAAAGATTAAATACAAAGTGATAAAAGAGAACTGAATCGAATCGTAGCAAGAAATATGACAGAATAAATAAACCAGTTGAGGTAAAAATAAGTGATATAATTATGTGAAAAAAAATAAAATAAGTCACAAAATTAACAAGTGTAATGAACCTGTCATCCGTTCTCCAGATAAACTGCGGAAAAAAGATTAAATAGGATATAAAAGTAATCAACCGTGAGGAGCTGTCAAAATTCCCCTGATATCCCGTGGAGCGGAATAACTAACCTGTCAAAGATAATCCCCTCTTAACAATTTTCCCCAGATAACCTGAGGGAAAATAAATAACATGAAATAAGGATTTAAGATTCTTTCGAGAAAAAAAATATCCTGTGATATATTAGTTTATGATTCCATACTCTAAATCAAAACTTAATTTTCGTCAAAACTTACCATCTGAAACTTACCATTCAAAAATTTTTTTTGTCAATTTTTAATAAAAAATTGTTTTTTCAAGATAAATATCGAGCTCAAAAAATTCGGGCGCCAAAAATGTTTCTGAAACTTACCATCTGAAACTTACCATCTGAAAGCTCGTATCTTATTACATTGGGAAACCTATTCCCTATCTTAATACATTGGGAAACCTATAGCCTATGTTAATACATAGGGTGACGACCGGATAGTCTATAGCCTATGTTAATACATGGGGGTCGTCACTCCACCCCCCCCCCCCGGCTGAACTGCCCCAACATATACTACTAACCTCATATCCGCATACAGAATATGAATTTTTCATCCATGAATCAAAATATCCCTCAATTTTAATCACAGATCATAAACTAAGAATATGTCTTTTCACACCAAAGTCAAACATAATTCATTGAGTACATAGACTTCAATTAGTTTCTCAATCCCCATATAATTTAGACCCCAGGAAAAAACTTGATTTACCAGGTGCTTTTGGAAGAAACGCACCACCGGAATTATTAACACGTAAAACAACAGTTGAAATTCCATAAAACATAAAAAAAAATTCTTTCCAAAAAATGAAACATCACCACAATTAGAATGCAAGTATGCAGTAGATATTGACTCAGATTCTAAGAAAAAAAAATATTTTGAACATTTTCCGCTTTTCTTAAAACATTTTTGTTCATATTTTTTTCGTTCGACAATATCAAGGATAAAAGTTGCAGAAAAAAAACACGATTAGAGACACTGTTGGACTAACCATATAAAAAAGTTCCAAAATCCCACTTCCCTTATTTGTTTAGGATAATGAGCAACTAACGCTACACTACATTCAATTGAAAAAAAAAAGGATATATTGTAAAAAATATTTTCAAAAAGTTACTGTACTCGATTTAGAATTATCCTTGAATAAAAAAGCAAAGCAAAATAGATTATCGACTTTCTCATAGAAATGCCATATTTTGAACCTACAATCAAATATCTAAATACGCAACACAAAAAAGTTAGGTTCAATTTTCTGCATTCACAAATAAATAGGGAACACTTTCAATTTCTATTAACATATCCTGAGGTATATGCCACATAACAATTCGATGTAGTAAAATGCTATCACCCTTACATCTTCCACTGAAGCCAGACCAGGTTAATAGGAAACAAAGCGCAACTAAAGTACCTCTACATATATAAGTTAAAGAAATAATTTTAGACTTACTTGTAAAACATGAGACAATCGCACTAGTAAACAAACAAAAACAGCTTAAAGGTTACACATTTATCAACCCAGTTATTATTCTAGTCAAAGAAGAATCATTAAACAAAGTACTCGCCGCAAGTTACATAAAATCGCTTAAAGATGAGTCTAAATGTAATTTAACAGTAGAACCAATACAAGTAAATCTCGCAAATCTAAGCAAAAAAAAATAATCAAAAAATTAGACGGCGTATTTATACAATCACAAACAAAATCAAAAATGTTACTGTTCTAGAAAAACACCACCAAAAACTACCAATAGAAAATATGAAAGCAGCCTCAGATGAATCACATTTTTTCTAATTCGAGTTGAATGCCTAAGACATATAATCGAAGGAAAAGCGAATACTTCCTTGAAATCAAGAATCAATGCAATTTTACAATTACGAGCACCACCATCAAAAAAAAAAAGTTCTCTGGAAATGTGTTCATAAAATGCAATTGTATCTAAGACCATAAACCTGAGATTCAACTTTTATAACATTCTACAACAGCAAAATAAATTTGAATGTAAAATTGAACATCAAAAATGTTTGACGACTTTAAACAATCAAAGTTGAACATCTTTTAAGCACAATTCCTGATCTGAACCAACAAGATTGTGCCAAGAATGACGCATCCATTTTGAAATCGATGCAGCGCTTTTACAACCACATCAACGATCAAATAAACGTACCTCATTTCCGCAAATTCAATGTTATTTACTCAAGCAGTAAAAAGAATCTCCACAATAAGGAGATAAGGCACAGCTGTCATAAAAACACTTACAGAATATGAGTTTTCAATCCTTGAATCAACAATCAAAACATCCATCAATTTTATTTTCAGATCCTAAACCAATAAAAAAACTTTTATCCAAAAGTCAAACCAAAATCAAAAAGTATTAGATTTCAATCAAACTTAATGAAAATTCCAATCTCCGTTGGGTTTGGACAGAAAGAAAATCCCTTTACTACCAGATGCTCTAAGTGGATATACATCACAAAAAAACTAGAACGAAAAAATACAGTTGAAAATCTACAAAAAAAAACAAAATTTTCTTTTTGCAAAAGATGAAAGATCGCCACGAATAGAATGTAAATATGCAATAAAAAGTGTTAAAAATATTTAAAAAGTTAAAAGTATAGAACATTTTCTGTTTTTTCTTAGAATGTCAAATAAATCGTTCAGAAAAAGCCTAACAGGTAACAACACATCTCAACCCATCCCATATTCCCAAAAGTATAACACTAAAATGTAAAATCACGAAGAAGTTTACGTCTTCGCCTTTCACACAAAAACAAAACATATCCATTAATAAATAAACAAGATTTAACTGACGCAATAAACCTTGCAGGACCACTAGGTACAATAAAAAATCACAACAAGCGACATAGAACAATCACTATATTAGAAAACAGAACTGTACTCCGACATATTTGAAAAACGAAGACACATCTATGATTTACAACACAGATATTTTAGAATAGTGGTAGAATCCATAGTGATAATCAAGTATCCTGTTTACCATCAAAAATATTTTGGTAAATTGCTTTTCATAATATAATTTTTCAAATACAAAAGGACACATTGGTTCAGAAAAAAATTTATTACCAGAAAACAATTAACTAAAAAAAATTACTTTCAAAATGCATTGTATTGAATTGAATTATTGTGTAAGGACAGTTACAGAAATCAATAAAGCAAAACATTCTCCTATCAAGACAATTATCAAAAAAAAATTTGTAAAGGACAAAGTCAATATTTTAATCACAGAACATCATTTTTATTGAAGAATGCAATCAAGAACATTGTGCTTCTTAAATTCAAGAAAAGATTCAAAAAAGAAACAAAATCCCAACCCAAATCCCAAGCCTACTAACTCAACTCAGAGACCTACCTTAAATTCCCACAAAAAATTGCACTACAGCTTCAAACATCTACTCGAATTTTGTACGTAAAAACTTCTGGCAATCTTGATGAACGACAAGTTAAAATATCAGAACCATGGATTCCTAGGATGCCCTTTTACCTTCAAGAAGAATTAAGATTTTCAAATGCAATGTTTAATTTCATAAGCCTTTTATTTTCAATTCTTAAAGGAGTTTATGACACCTCTGCAAAACATACAGAGGTCAACAAACAAGTAAGCGTAAGATCTTTTTGGATTTTTTTCAATTTTATTAAATGGAATATTAAGTGACGCACAAAGTAGCGAACATAATAATCAAAATTGAAACCAAATTTTTACTACGAAACACAAAACAACCAACACATACCTACTGCCCTTTACAATCCCACAGTTTACCAAATCAAGATCATTTACAACCTTTTACACAAAAATCAGAGAACAAACTTTCCTCTAGAGTAACACGTCAATAAGAAAAAAAAAAACCAAATTCAATTTCTCATATAGCCTATCAACAACAAACTTAAATTGGCTCATAGGAACAATTCATAGAAACAACCTGACACAATTTATTTTTGCCCCCATAATGATAAACATTTTAGCCCACAATGAGCCGCAAAACTTTCCAATTTACCAATAGACTCATCCCACATGCACTAGGGCGACACCGCTCAAACTGCTTTTAACGCCCGTATTTTTTTTTTGAAAAACCCCAATGTAGACAATTGCAACAAATGTTTAGAATTCGAACGAAGATTCTTTTTACCTCTATTACTCCCAAGTTCCCGTAATCATCTAAACTTCTTTCAACCTACACAGACGCTTCCTCCTAATTTCACAATTTTCAAGCGCTATTGACGACACACCTAGCCAGCCAAAAATCGACAAGTTTGAACGGGGTTTAGATAAGCTTTCACAGCATCAACAGCTAATACACACACCAATGCACAACTCACTATACAAAAAAAAAACCACTCCTTCTCATCTTCAGAAGCATTATCCATTCGTAACACTCGAACCCGAGAAAAAGAAAACTAATTAAACAAAAATACCCAAATAACCCTCCCAGATGCCTAGTAAAACGCCCTTCCATATCCAGCTCCAGCACAGTCATCATCCCAGACACACTTAAAAGGATGAGTATCTTCTTACAACCATCCCATTTTTTTCCACAAAATTTGTTTTTGGCGTCAAAAAACCCCAAAGCCGACGAGATCTTTATGTTGATTAATGCACCTTAACATCTACATTCTTGGTTTTGCTTTTAAAATATCCTTAACCCCCTCAACATACTACTTAGAAAATCCTAGGACGACGAACTTTATACAACATTTTTTCACCAGCCTACTAATGCAACTCAATTTAAAAAATTCACTAGCAATTGTCTGTCACAGATACTAAGCCGCTACATTGCACACAAGTCTGCATGCCCGTAAATGCTTTCTACGCTCCTGAAACTTTCTTTTTTCAGCTCAAAATAAAGGTCTTCAGTGTCGCTCACAAGCTCGTGCAGCTCACCTTAGGGTTGAGCAAGCTCAACCAAGGAAGTTTTTGGCTTTATTTTTCACGAGGAAGCAAATGAGCTTATTTTGGAAGCTTTACGAGCGAATTTTCTTACTTTAAAAGCCAACTGAAGCATCTTTGCCAGTTTCGGACCTCATTTTGAACTTGTTCACGATTCGGGTCATTCCTTTTGAACCACTGATCGCGCAGCTCCCATCTTTTGCATGCAGCTAGACATCATCCTTATCTTACTTTGCTAAGATTAGTATTCAAAGTTTTATGAATGTCTTTAACGAGCAGTAATTGTCTTCCTAGTAGTAATAAGAAAACAATTCGTTTTATTGAAGAATACTACCAAGCAGATTGTGCTTTTTGTATTCAAAAAAGGAACCAAAAAAGGAACGAAAAACCCAACCCAATTCCCCCTCTTACCAATCCAACTCAAAATCCATTGTAATTCTACTAGTTATAAGAAAACTATTTGTTTTAAATGAAGACCACTACCAAGCAGATTTTGTTTCTTATATTCAAAAAAGGAATCAAAAAAGGAATGAAAAACCCAACCCAAATCTCCCACTCACCAATCCAACTCAATTTCTATACCAAATTCCTACAACACTTTGAACTACATCTTCAAACATCTACTCGAATTTTGCATGTAGAAAATCATTGCAATATTGATGAACGATTAGCACTGATATCAGAACCATTGACTTCAATTAATCATAACGCGCCATTAAGCAAACCACAAAACCAACCAACATCTAATAATTATCCCCCAAGTTCACAAAACGTAGGATAATTAAAAAATCAAAGTCAAAGCAAATCACAAAGGATAACACTCGATCGACAAATAATTCATCTAAAACGGAAAAAAAACATCAACTTCTTCAATACTTACAAGCAATACTTTCTCTACCCTCTAAACTTCCCATTTCAAACATAGCACAGTTTTTTACGTTACTACCAGGACTACAATTAATTTCAAATCAAAAAAATCTAGAAAAGCAAAATACGAACCAGCCATTAAGACTTGATTGCAACATCTTTATATCACCTCCTCCATTACTCGGACAACATTCAGATAGCACTCGGCTTCATAGATATACCAAATGAGAATTACAACTGTTAATAAACCAAATCTTGACATTAAAATTTAATATAACAATGAAATTAACCAATCCTACACATCATCCACTAGCAATGTTGCCACCGAATCTAACAGTGAAGTCTTTACCCCTCCATTTATTTGCACCTAATTAATATATATTTCAAAACGTCAATTACACTAAAAAACAACTGGATATACATCCTTTTACAATCATTTTTCAGGACTATTATACACATATATCTTTTTAAATTTATTAAAAATATAGCTTTATTTCTTAAAAATTTTAGAACTAAGAGCTCATGAAAATCCAAAGTACAACACTACGATGAAAACTGCAAGATCTCTTAGTAACGCACTATGACTGTGAAGAAAATACCAAAAAATTAACAAAAATACGCTATAAGTCTAAATACTCACTGTGAATCAGAACCACAAGCAAAAGAAACAACAATTGCAATCATAACATTATATTCAAAAGCCCGCGCTACATCACATGTAGAATAGAAAATTAAAGGTGTTTTTTTCTAGAAGAAAATGCACTGTACACACGTTTCAAACGGAACTAAATATAGATTTGATCAGAAATCACACTATCAAAGCAATATTGAACGACTTCTACTTATCAATCCTGAAGGTTGCAAACAAGAAAAACAACGTTTAATTTTAGTTAAACGTTGGGTAAAGGTTCTAAGAATAAGGATGAAGGTTCTAAGCTTTCATAAAACTTCAGACTCGATTCATCAACTACAAATAATACATAGTTAAGGTCACATGCAACTCGAGGACAAACATCCCTACCATGGCGTATATAGACCACTAGTCTATGACTTGCAGGATAGAAACTGGATACCTCCCATTGAAATAAATAAACTATCAAAATGCAAAGCCATCAAACAAAAAACAGGATATCAATTATTGATGTTTTTTATGGGAAAACACAGCTTGAAAAAGTTCAACTCAAATGAAATTTGAAAAACAACACAATATTAAATCGAGAAATTTTTGCCAACAATCAAGGATTTTGCAACCAAACAACTCGACATTACACAAAAATAACTACACAAAAAAAACGGACAAACAAAAGGTAAACTCTTCCCAGAAAACTGTAACAGACCACAACTCTCATCAATAAATCATCAATAAATCAATGGTTTTTTGGAGCAATCCATTAGGATCAGAAAATGGCAAAAAAATTGCACATTTTAACCCCGAGGAAGATAATTGTCCTCACGTCACACCATACACGTAATTAAAGCAACCACTTCAATTTTTTCGCCAGAAAACATTCGCACAATAGCCAGAAACCCAAACATGGATTTACTATCAACTGGGTATACTCAAAATTCAATATGAAAAATCACATGAGAACACATCAATTTGAAAATTTTCTCACTAAATGGATACAATCAAACGACAACCTAAAAATAAAAACTTAAGGAAACTAGCCAAAACAGCAGGGTTCTCATATATCTATGCACAAGACTACAATTATTATTTGTAGCTAAACAGAGAAAAACACCGACCTCAAGATAACTTTCCAATGCTTGTCTTTAGTTTTCTTATTCATAAAAGATGAACTAATAGAATTTTTAGGATGCACTATTACAATCAAGAAGGAATAAAAATTTTTTATGCAATGTTTGATTTCATATTTTTTAGTCTCAATTCTTAAAGGAGCTTATGACACCCCTGCACACAATACACAAGTCAACAAGCAAGTAAGCATAGCCTAAATATTGTGCGAATGTTTTCTTTGGAATTTTCTCATATTCAATAAACGAAAAATTAGTTGACGTACAAATTAGCGAACCTTATAAACATTTCAAAAAAGAAAATCAAATTTATACGACAAATCCCAAAACAACACACACATACCCACTGCTCCTTTCAAATCACACAGTTTACCAAATCAACATCAATTACATTTTTTTATACAAAACTTACAGTACAAATTTTTCTCTAGGGTTGAACTTCAAACAAAACAAATGAAATAAATCCCATTTTTCAAATAGTTTATCTACATCAAAATCAAAATGACACATAGGAACAAATAATTGAACAGCCTCACTCAATTAATTTTTGCTCCCATGACAAAAATGTTTTAGTCCACAATGAGCTGCAAATTATTCAATTTATCATCAGACTCATCCCACATGCACTACTTTGAATCAGCACAAACCGCTTCAAAACCCGTGTTTTTTAGAATACCCCGGGGTAGACACTCCTGACAAATTTTCAGAATCCTTTTATCTCTATTACTCCCTAAGTTCTCGTTGTTATCCTTCCATCTACATCCGGCGCTCATATACAACTCCAGCGCAGTCACCATCCCAGTCACACTTAAAATCATAATGATCTTCTTGCAACCATCCCATGTTTTCCACAAAACCATTTTGGTGTCAAAGAACCCCAAAGGCAACGAGATCTTTATGTTGATTAAAACACAATCTTGGCTTTGCATATAGAATTTCCGTGACCCCCTCAACATACCATTTACAAACGACGATCTTTATACTACAGCTATTCACCAGCCATTTAATGCAATCCAATTTTGAGATTACAATAATATTGGCCTATTATTGATACTCAGCCGCTGCACTGCACACAATTCCAATCAGCTTTGCATAGCTTGGTAAGACCACAAGGTCCAGAGAAAATCTACAAAAAAAAACAAAATTTTCTTTTTGCAAAAGATGAAAGATCGCCACGAATAGAATGTAAATATGCAATAAAAAGTGTTAAAAATATTTAAAAAGTTAAAAGTATAGAACATTTTCTGTTTTTTCTTAGAATGTCAAATAAATCGTTCAGAAAAAGCCTAACAGGTAACAACACATCTCAACCCATCCCATATTCCCAAAAGTATAACACTAAAATGTAAAATCACGAAGAAGTTTACGTCTTCGCCTTTCACACAAAAACAAAACATATCCATTAATAAATAAACAAGATTTAACTGACGCAATAAACCTTGCAGGACCACTAGGTACAATAAAAAATCACAACAAGCGACATAGAACAATCACTATATTAGAAAACAGAACTGTACTCCGACATATTTGAAAAACGAAGACACATCTATGATTGACAACACAGATATTTTAGAATAGTGGTAGAATCCATAGTGATAATCAAGTATCCTGTTTACCATCAAAAATATTTTGGTAAATTGCTTTTCATAATATAATTTTTCAAATACAAAAGGACACATTGGTTCAGAAAAAAATTTATTACCAGAAAACAATTAACTAAAAAAAATTACTTTCAAAATGCATTGTATTGAATTGAATTATTGTGTAAGGACAGTTACAGAAATCAATAAAGCAAAACATTCTCCTATCAAGACAATTATCAAAAAAAAATTTGTAAAGGACAAAGTCAATATTTTAATCACAGAACATCATTTTTATTGAAGAATGCAATCAAGAACATTGTGCTTCTTAAATTCAAGAAAAGATTCAAAAAAGAAACAAAATCCCAACCCAAATCCCAAGCCTACTAACTCAACTCAGAGACCTACCTTAAATTCCCACAAAAAATTGCACTACAGCTTCAAACATCTACTCGAATTTTGTACGTAAAAACTTCTGGCAATCTTGATGAACGACAAGTTAAAATATCAGAACCATGGATTCCTAGGATGCCCTTTTACCTTCAAGAAGAATTAAGATTTTCAAATGCAATGTTTAATTTCATAAGCCTTTTATTTTCAATTCTTAAAGGAGTTTATGACACCTCTGCAAAACATACAGAGGTCAACAAACAAGTAAGCGTAAGATCTTTTTGGATTTTTTTCAATTTTATTAAATGGAATATTAAGTGACGCACAAAGTAGCGAACATAATAATCAAAATTGAAACCAAATTTTTACTACGAAACACAAAACAACCAACACATACCTACTGCCCTTTACAATCCCACAGTTTACCAAATCAAGATCATTTACAACCTTTTACACAAAAATCAGAGAACAAACTTTCCTCTAGAGTAACACGTCAATAAGAAAAAAAAAACAACCAAATTCAATTTCTCATATAGCCTATCAACAACAAACTTAAATTGGCTCATAGGAACAATTCATAGAAACAACCTGACACAATTTATTTTTGCCCCCATAATGATAAACATTTTAGCCCACAATGAGCCGCAAAACTTTCCAATTTACCAATAGACTCATCCCACATGCACTAGGGCGACACCGCTCAAACTGCTTTTAACGCCCGTATTTTTTTTTTGAAAAACCCCAATGTAGACAATTGCATCAAATGTTTAGAATTCGAACGAAGATTCTTTTTACCTCTATTACTCCCAAGTTCCCGTAATCATCTAAACTTCTTTCAACCTACACAGACGCTTCCTCCTAATTTCACAATTTTCAAGCGCTATTGACGACACACCTAGCCAGCCAAAAATCGACAAGTTTGAACGGGGTTTAGATAAGCTTTCACAGCATCAACAGCTAATACACACACCAATGCACAACTCACTATACAAAAATAAACCACTCCTACTCATCTTCAGAAGCATTATCCATTCGTAACACTCGAACCCGAGAAAAAGAAAACTAATTAAACAAAAATACCCAAATAACCCTCCCAGATGCCTAGTAAAACGCCCTTCCATATCCAGCTCCAGCACAGTCATCATCCCAGACACACTTAAAAGGATGAGTATCTTCTTACAACCATCCCATTTTTTTCCACAAAATTTGTTTTTGGCGTCAAAAAACCCCAAAGCCGACGAGATCTTTATGTTGATTAATGCACCTTAACATCTACATTCTTGGTTTTGCTTTTAAAATATCCTTAACCCCCTCAACATACTACTTAGAAAATCCTAGGACGACGAACTTTATACAACATTTTTTCACCAGCCTACTAATGCAACTCAATTTAAAAAATTCACTAGCAATTGTCTGTCACAGATACTAAGCCGCTACATTGCACACAAGTCTGCATGCCCGTAAATGCTTTCTACGCTCCTGAAACTTTCTTTTTTCAGCTCAAAATAAAGGTCTTCAGTGTCGCTCACAAGCTCGTGCAGCTCACCTTAGGGTTGAGCAAGCTCAACCAAGGAAGTTTTTGGCTTTATTTTTCACGAGGAAGCAAATGAGCTTATTTTGGAAGCTTTACGAGCGAATTTTCTTACTTTAAAAGCCAACTGAAGCATCTTTGCCAGTTTCGGACCTCATTTTGAACTTGTTCACGATTCGGGTCATTCCTTTTGAACCACTGATCGCGCAGCTCCCATCTTTTGCATGCAGCTAGACATCATCCTTATCTTACTTTGCTAAGATTAGTATTCAAAGTTTTATGAATGTCTTTAACGAGCAGTAATTGTCTTCCTAGTAGTAATAAGAAAACAATTCGTTTTTATTGAAGAATACTACCAAGCAGATTGTGCTTTTTGTATTCAAAAAAGGAACCAAAAAAGGAACGAAAAACCCAACCCAATTCCCCCTCTTACCAATCCAACTCAAAATCCATTGTAATTCTACTAGTTATAAGAAAACTATTTGTTTTAAATGAAGACCACTACCAAGCAGATTTTGTTTCTTATATTCAAAAAAGGAATCAAAAAAGGAATGAAAAACCCAACCCAAATCTCCCACTCACCAATCCAACTCAATTTCTATACCAAATTCCTACAACACTTTGAACTACATCTTCAAACATCTACTCGAATTTTGCATGTAGAAAATCATTGCAATATTGATGAACGATTAGCACTGATATCAGAACCATTGACTTCAGCTAATCATAACGCGCCATTAAGCAAACCACAAAACCAACCAACATCTAATAATTATCCCCCAAGTTCACAAAACGTAGGATAATTAAAAAATCAAAGTCAAAGCAAATCACAAAGGATAACACTCGATCGACAAATAATTCATCTAAAACGGAAAAAAAACATCAACTTCTTCAATACTTACAAGCAATACTTTCTCTACCCTCTAAACTTCCCATTTCAAACATAGCACAGTTTTTTACGTTACTACCAGGACTACAATTAATTTCAAATCAAAAAAATCTAGAAAAGCAAAATACGAACCAGCCATTAAGACTTGATTGCAACATCTTTATATCACCTCCTCCATTACTCGGACAACATTCAGATAGCACTCGGCTTCATAGATATACCAAATGAGAATTACAACTGTTAATAAACCAAATCTTGACATTAAAATTTAATATAACAATGAAATTAACCAATCCTACACATCATCCACTAGCAATGTTGCCACCGAATCTAACAGTGAAGTCTTTACCCCTCCATTTATTTGCACCTAATTAATATATATTTCAAAACGTCAATTACACTAAAAAACAACTGGATATACATCCTTTTACAATCATTTTTCAGGACTATTATACACATATATCTTTTTAAATTTATTAAAAATATAGCTTTATTTCTTAAAAATTTTAGAACTAAGAGCTCATGAAAATCCAAAGTACAACACTACGATGAAAACTGCAAGATCTCTTAGTAACGCACTATGACTGTGAAGAAAATACCAAAAAATTAACAAAAATACGCTATAAGTCTAAATACTCACTGTGAATCAGAACCACAAGCAAAAGAAACAACAATTGCAATCATAACATTATATTCAAAAGCCCGCGCTACATCACATGTAGAATAGAAAATTAAAGGTGTTTTTTTTCTAGAAGAAAATGCACTGTACACACGTTTCAAACGGAACTAAATATAGATTTGATCAGAAATCACACTATCAAAGCAATATTGAACGACTTCTACTTATCAATCCTGAAGGTTGCAAACAAGAAAAACAACGTTTAATTTTAGTTAAACGTTGGGTAAAGGTTCTAAGAATAAGGATGAAGGTTCTAAGCTTTCATAAAACTTCAGACTCTATTCATCAACTACAAATAATACATAGTTAAGGTCACATGCAACTCGAGGACAAACATCCCTACCATGGCGTATATAGACCACTAGTCTATGACTTTCAGGATAGAAACTGGATACCTCCCATTGAAATAAATAAACTATCAAAATGCAAAGCCATCAAACAAAAAACAGGATATCAATTATTGATGTTTTTTATGGGAAAACACAGCTTGAAAAAGTTCAACTCAAATGAAATTTGAAAAACAACACAATATTAAATCGAGAAATTTTTGCCAACAATCAAGGATTTTGCAACCAAACAACTCGACATTACACAAAAATAACTACACAAAAAAAACGGACAAACAAAAGGTAAACTCTTCCCAGAAAACTGTAACAGACCACAACTCTCATCAATAAATCATCAATAAATCAATGGTTTTTTGGAGCAATCCATTAGGATCAGAAAATGGCAAAAAAATTGCACATTTTAACCCCGAGGAAGATAATTGTCCTCACGTCACACCATACACGTAATTAAAGCAACCACTTCAATTTTTTCGCCAGAAAACATTCGCACAATAGCCAGAAACCCAAACATGGATTTACTATCAACTGGGTATACTCAAAATTCAATATGAAAAATCACATGAGAACACATCAATTTGAAAATTTTCTCACTAAATGGATACAATCAAACGACAACCTAAAAATAAAAACTTAAGGAAACTAGCCAAAACAGCAGGGTTCTCATATATCTATGCACAAGACTACAATTATTATTTGTAGCTAAACAGAGAAAAACACCGACCTCAAGATAACTTTCCAATGCTTGTCTTTAGTTTTCTTATTCATAAAAGATGAACTAATAGAATTTTTAGGATGCACTATTACAATCAAGAAGGAATAAAAATTTTTTATGCAATGTTTGATTTCATATTTTTTAGTCTCAATTCTTAAAGGAGCTTATGACACCCCTGCACACAATACACAAGTCAACAAGCAAGTAAGCATAGCCTAAATATTGTGCGAATGTTTTCTTTGGAATTTTCTCATATTCAATAAACGAAAAATTAGTTGACGTACAAATTAGCGAACCTTATAAACATTTCAAAAAAGAAAATCAAATTTATACGACAAATCCCAAAACAACACACACATACCCACTGCTCCTTTCAAATCACACAGTTTACCAAATCAACATCAATTACATTTTTTTATACAAAACTTACAGTACAAATTTTTCTCTAGGGTTGAACTTCAAACAAAACAAATGAAATAAATCCCATTTTTCAAATAGTTTATCTACAACAAAATCAAAATGACACATAGGAACAAATAATTGAACAGCCTCACTCAATTAATTTTTGCTCCCATGACAAAAATGTTTTAGTCCACAATGAGCTGCAAATTATTCAATTTATCATCAGACTCATCCCACATGCACTACTTTGAATCAGCACAAACCGCTTCAAAACCCGTGTTTTTTAGAATACCCCGGGGTAGACACTCCTGACAAATTTTCAGAATCCTTTTATCTCTATTACTCCCTAAGTTCTCGTTGTTATCCTTCCATCTACATCCGGCGCTCATATACAACTCCAGCGCAGTCACCATCCCAGTCACACTTAAAATCATAATGATCTTCTTGCAACCATCCCATGTTTTCCACAAAACCATTTTGGTGTCAAAGAACCCCAAAGGCAACGAGATCTTTATGTTGATTAAAACACAATCTTGGCTTTGCATATAGAATTTCCGTGACCCCCTCAACATACCATTTACAAACGACGATCTTTATACTACAGCTATTCACCAGCCATTTAATGCAATCCAATTTTGAGATTACAATAATATTGGCCTATTATTGATACTCAGCCGCTGCACTGCACACAATTCCAATCAGCTTTGCATAGCTTGGTAAGACCACAAGGTCCAGAGAAAATCTACAAAAAAAAAAAAAATTTTCTTTTTGCAAAAGATGAAAGATCGCCACGAATAGAATGTAAATATGCAATAAAAAGTGTTAAAAATATTTAAAAAGTTAAAAGTATAGAACATTTTCTGTTTTTTCTTAGAATGTCAAATAAATCGTTCAGAAAAAGCCTAACAGGTAACAACACATCTCAACCCATCCCATATTCCCAAAAGTATAACACTAAAATGTAAAATCACGAAGAAGTTTACGTCTTCGCCTTTCACACAAAAACAAAACATATCCATTAATAAATAAACAAGATTTAACTGACGCAATAAACCTTGCAGGACCACTAGGTACAATAAAAAATCACAACAAGCGACATAGAACAATCACTATATTAGAAAACAGAACTGTACTCCGACATATTTGAAAAACGAAGACACATCTATGATTGACAACACAGATATTTTAGAATAGTGGTAGAATCCATAGTGATAATCAAGTATCCTGTTTACCATCAAAAATATTTTGGTAAATTGCTTTTCATAATATAATTTTTCAAATACAAAAGGACACATTGGTTCAGAAAAAAAATTTATTACCAGAAAACAATTAACTAAAAAAAATTACTTTCAAAATGCATTGTATTGAATTGAATTATTGTGTAAGGACAGTTACAGAAATCAATAAAGCAAAACATTCTCCTATCAAGACAATTATCAAAAAAAATTTGTAAAGGACAAAGTCAATATTTTAATCACAGAACATCATTTTTATTGAAGAATACAATCAAGAACATTGTGCTTCTTAAATTCAAGAAAAGATTCAAAAAAGAAACAAAATCCCAACCCAAATCCCAAGCCTACTAACTCAACTCAGAGACCTACCTTAAATTCCCACAGAAAATTGCACTACAGCTTCAAACATCTACTCGAATTTTGTACGTAAAAACTTCTGGCAATCTTGATGAACGACAAGTTAAAATATCAGAACCATGGATTCCTAGGATGCCCTTTTACCTTCAAGAAGAATTAAGATTTTCAAATGCAATGTTTAATTTCATAAGCCTTTTATTTTCAATTCTTAAAGGAGTTTATGACACCTCTGCAAAACATACAGAGGTCAACAAACAAGTAAGCGTAAGATCTTTTTGGATTTTTTTCAATTTTATTAAATGGAATATTAAGTGACGCACAAAGTAGCGAACATAATAATCAAAATTGAAACCAAATTTTTACTACGAAACACAAAACAACCAACACATACCTACTGCCCTTTACAATCCCACAGTTTACCAAATCAAGATCATTTACAACCTTTTACACAAAAATCAGAGAACAAACTTTCCTCTAGAGTAACACGTCAATAAGAAAAAAAAAACAACCAAATTCAATTTCTCATATAACCTATCAACAACAAACTTAAATTGGCTCATAGGAACAATTCATAGAAACAACCTGACACAATTTATTTTTGCCCCCATAATGATAAACATTTTAGCCCACAATGAGCCGCAAAACTTTCCAATTTACCAATAGACTCATCCCACATGCACTAGGGCGACACCGCTCAAACTGCTTTTAACGCCCGTATTTTTTTTTGAAAAACCCCAATGTAGACAATTGCATCAAATGTTTAGAATTCGAACGAAGATTCTTTTTACCTCTATTACTCCCAAGTTCCCGTAATCATCTAAACTTCTTTCAACCTACACAGACGCTTCCTCCTAATTTCAAAATTTTCAAGCGCTATTGACGACACACCTAGCCAGCCAAAAATCGACAAGTTTGAACGGGGTTTAGATAAGCTTTCACAGCATCAACAGCTAATACACACACCAATGCACAACTCACTATACAAAAATAAACCACTCCTACTCATCTTCAGAAGCATTATCCATTCGTAACACTCGAACCCGAGAAAAAGAAAACTAATTAAACAAAAATACCCAAATAACCCTCCCAGATGCCTAGTAAAACGCCCTTCCATATCCAGCTCCAGCACAGTCATCATCCCAGACACACTTAAAAGGATGAGTATCTTCTTACAACCATCCCATTTTTTTCCACAAAATTTGTTTTTGGCGTCAAAAAACCCCAAAGCCGACGAGATCTTTATGTTGATTAATGCACCTTAACATCTACATTCTTGGTTTTGCTTTTAAAATATCCTTAACCCCCTCAACATACTACTTAGAAAATCCTAGGACGACGAACTTTATACAACATTTTTTCACCAGCCTACTAATGCAACTCAATTTAAAAAATTCACTAGCAATTGTCTGTCACAGATACTAACCCGCTACATTGCACACAAGTCTGCATGCCCTTAAATGCTTTCTACGCTCCTGAAACTTTCTTTTTTCAGCTCAAAATAAAGGTCTTCAGTGTCGCTCACAAGCTCGTGCAGCTCACCTTAGGGTTGAGCAAGCTCAACCAAGGAAGTTTTTGGCTTTATTTTTCACGAGGAAGCAAATGAGCTTATTTTGGAAGCTTTACGAGCGAATTTTCTTACTTTAAAAGCCAACTGAAGCATCTTTGCCAGTTTCGGACCTCATTTTGAACTTGTTCACGATTCGGGTCATTCCTTTTGAACCACTGATCGCGCAGCTCCCATCTTTTGCATGCAGCTAGACATCATCCTTATCTTACTTTGCTAAGATTAGTATTCAAAGTTTTATGAATGTCTTTAACGAGCAGTAATTGTCTTCCTAGTAGTAATAAGAAAACAATTCGTTTTTATTGAAGAATACTACCAAGCAGATTGTGCTTTTTGTATTCAAAAAAGGAACCAAAAAAGGAACGAAAAACCCAACCCAATTCCCCCTCTTACCAATCCAACTCAAAATCCATTGTAATTCTACTAGTTATAAGAAAACTATTTGTTTTAAATGAAGACCACTACCAAGCAGATTTTGTTTCTTATATTCAAAAAAGGAATCAAAAAAGGAATGAAAAATCCAACCCAAATCTCCCACTCACCAATCCAACTCAATTTCTATACCAAATTCCTACAACACTTTGAACTACATCTTCAAACATCTACTCGAATTTTGCATGTAGAAAATCATTGCAATATTGATGAACGATTAGCACTGATATCAGAACCATTGACTTCAGCTAATCATAACGCGCCATTAAGCAAACCACAAAACCAACCAACATCTAATAATTATCCCCCAAGTTCACAAAACGTAGGATAATTAAAAAATCAAAGTCAAAGCAAATCACAAAGGATAACACTCGATCGACAAATAATTCATCTAAAACGGAAAAAAAACATCAAATTCTTCAATACTTACAAGCAATACTTTCTCTACCCTCTAAACTTCCCATTTCAAACATAGCACAGTTTTTTACGTTACTACCAGGACTACAATTAATTTCAAATCAAAAAAATCTAGAAAAGCAAAATACGAACCAGCCATTAAGACTTGATTGCAACATCTTTATATCACCTCCTCCATTACTCGGACAACATTCAGATAGCACTCGGCTTCATAGATATACCAAATGAGAATTACAACTGTTAATAAACCAAATCTTGACATTAAAATTTAATATAACAATGAAATTAACCAATCCTACACATCATCCACTAGCAATGTTGCCACCGAATCTAACAGTGAAGTCTTTACCCCTCCATTTATTTGCACCTAATTAATATATATTTCAAAACGTCAATTACACTAAAAAACAACTGGATATACATCCTTTTACAATCATTTTTCAGGACTATTATACACATATATCTTTTTAAATTTATTAAAAATATAGCTTTATTTCTTAAAAATTTTAGAACTAAGAGCTCATGAAAATCCAAAGTACAACACTACGATGAAAACTGCAAGATCTCTTAGTAACGCACTATGACTGTGAAGAAAATACCAAAAAATTAACAAAAATACGCTATAAGTCTAAATATTCACTGTGAATCAGAACCACAAGCAAAAGAAACAACAATTGCAATCATAACATTATATTCAAAAGCCCGCGCTACATCACATGTAGAATAGAAAATTAAAGGTGTTTTTTTTCTAGAAGAAAATGCACTGTACACACGTTTCAAACGGAACTAAATATAGATTTGATCAGAAATCACACTATCAAAGCAATATTGAACGACTTCTACTTATCAATCCTGAAGGTTGCAAACAAGAAAAACAACGTTTAATTTTAGTTAAACGTTGGGTAAAGGTTCTAAGAATAAGGATGAAGGTTCTAAGCTTTCATAAAACTTCAGACTCAATTCATCAACTACAACTAATACATAGTTAAGGTCACATGCAACTCGAGGACAAACATCCCTACCATGGCGTATATAGACCACTAGTCTATGACTTTCAGGATAGAAACTGGATACCTCCCATTGAAATAAATAAACTATCAAAATGCAAAGCCATCAAACAAAAAACAGGATATCAATTATTGATGTTTTTTATGGGAAAACACAGCTTGAAAAAGTTCAACTCAAATGAAATTTGAAAAACAACACAATATTAAATCGAGAAATTTTTGCCAACAATCAAGGATTTTGCAACCAAACAACTCGACATTACACAAAAATAACTACACAAAAAAAACGGACAAACAAAAGGTAAACTCTTCCCAGAAAACTGTAACAGACCACAACTCTCATCAATAAATCATCAATAAATCAATGGTTTTTTGGAGCAATCCATTAGGATCAGAAAATGGCAACAAAATTGCACATTTTAACCCCGAGGAAGATAATTTTCCTCACGTCACACCATACACGTAATTAAAGCAACCACTTCAATTTTTTCGCCAGAAAACATTCGCACAATAGCCAGAAACCCAAACATGGATTTACTATCAACTGGGTATACTCAAAATTCAATATGAAAAATCACATGAGAACACATCAATTTGAAAATTTTCTCACTAAATGGATACAATCAAACGACAACCTAAAAATAAAAACTTAAGGAAACTAGCCAAAACAGCAGGGTTCTCATATATCTATGCACAAGACTACAATTATTATTTGTAGCTAAACAGAGAAAAACACCGACCTCAAGATAACTTTCCAATGCTTGTCTTTAGTTTTCTTATTCATAAAAGATGAACTAATAGAACTTTTAGGATGCACTATTACAATCAAGAAGGAATAAAAATTTTTTATGCAATGTTTGATTTCATATTTTTTTTAGTCTCAATTCTTAAAGGAGCTTATGACACCCCTGCACACAATACACAAGTCAACAAGCAAGTAAGCATAGCCTAAATATTGTGCGAATGTTTTCTTTGGAATTTTCTCATATTCAATAAACGAAAAATTAGTTGACGTACAAATTAGCGAACCTTATAAACATTTCAAAAAAGAAAATCAAATTTATACGACAAATCCCAAAACAACACACACATACCCACTGCTCCTTTCAAATCACACAGTTTACCAAATCAACATCAATTACATTTTTTTATACAAAACTTACAGTACAAATTTTTCTCTAGGGTTGAACTTCAAACAAAACAAATGAAATAAATCCCATTTTTCAAATAGTTTATCTACAACAAAATCAAAATGACACATAGGAACAAATAATTGAACAGCCTCACTCAATTAATTTTTGCTCCCATGACAAAAATGTTTTAGTCCACAATGAGCTGCAAATTATTCAATTTATCATCAGACTCATCCCACATGCACTACTTTGAATCAGCACAAACCGCTTCAAAACCCGTGTTTTTTAGAATACCCCGGGGTAGACACTCCTGACAAATTTTCAGAATCCTTTTATCTCTATTACTCCCTAAGTTCTCGTTGTTATCCTTCCATCTACATCCGGCGCTCATATACAACTCCAGCGCAGTCACCATCCCAGTCACACTTAAAATCATAATGATCTTCTTGCAACCATCCCATGTTTTCCACAAAACCATTTTGGTGTCAAAGAACCCCAAAGGCAACGAGATCTTTATGTTGATTAAAACACAATCTTGGCTTTGCATATAGAATTTCCGTGACCCCCTCAACATACCATTTACAAACGACGATCTTTATACTACAGCTATTCACCAGCCATTTAATGCAATCCAATTTTGAGATTACAATAATATTGGCCTATTATTGATACTCAGCCGCTGCACTGCACACAATTCCAATCAGCTTTGCATAGCTTGGTAAGACCACAAGGTCCAGAGGAAAATGGAAGTTTCATCATACAACACCGACCCTGCAGTAATTTCACAACTAGCAAAACAATTCTTAATTAAAACTGATAATGTTATCGATTTACATTGAACTGAAAAAATCATGTCATGGACCATGCATTTACAAACACCAAAGCCTGCGAACGAAAATTCAGCCACTTCGATCGTTTTGAAATAAGGTTTAATTTCCTCGCTTCCATAGAAAGAGATATTAATTGTTCACATGAATTGGTGTTAAAGACAAAACTAACCACTCATTAAACAAAGTTTACTTTCACGTAACCCACATCATCGCTATATGCTTACAAACCCGAAGTACACGTCACCTTTTTTGAGTTTCACTAATTGCATCAAGGGCAGTTACCTGCACGCTACTCTGTGAAATTACAATCCCGACCGATCGCGATCGTAAAATGTTTATATTTTACCCTCACATCAATACTTTGTCCACAAGAGAAACCCGCTTCATAACCTTCCCGCACAAATATTTTCAACCTAAGGTAACCTCGCTCTTAGAATACATTCATGTCACAAAATTTAATCAAACACTTTATAATCTGATAAGAAACTCAAGTAATCACGCTTTCAATTTCCTCCAAGATGAACTCATGATCATCAAGCCACTTGATCTTCTTTATCAACTACTACGCACAAGCAGTGTATTACCCATGTTAGCAAAAAATTTTTTTGCAATTACTCATCGTCGATGATGTTTTTTAAATGGATTTTTCCCCGACTCCGACTTCCGACTCGTTAATATAGTTTTATTACTTTAAACTAACTAGAAAAAAATTTTACTTACCTCTTGATAATGATGTAGATCACCCATTTTCTTTGAATGTCCTCAGTAGCTTCTGAAAATTAAAAACTGAAAAAAAATCATATAGTTAAATTATATTAAAAAAATTATGTCAATGAAGGCTAACCGATAGCACTAAACTCAAATATCTTTATTAAAATTTATAATCAAACAATAATTTAGTAACTGAAATGTTGTAAAGTTGTCATACAAAGCAAGAAATTAATAAATGAGTAATAAATTGAAGACAAATCTAAACTTTTCATCTGCGCAATTTTTATGAATTTCTCCATCCCGCACCATGAAATTGCCCGTTTTTATGTAGACTGCTTATAGTTTTTGATGACTTCGCTTGAAAATTGTAGTGAATAATTGAATTTCAATTTTCACAAACTAACTGTTAACATCTGATAACAGCTTTACACGTTTCAAACTTTCCTTTGGCATGGTTGGAAGACGGAGTTCAATTTGAATAATCATCGCAGCTTATGAACACCAGTGCACTAACAACATGTACAGGAATGTTCGAAAAAACTTAAACGAGATCAAACTGGATAAAACATTCTTTTGAAACACCACATGAAAAATATTCTAATTTTAAGAATAATATTCTAATTCTGAGTTTTAAAAATTTTGAGGACAGAGCTAATCAAAGACAATCTGTTTTAAAAAAGCACGACCACAAAAAAAAAC
>NW_026971588.1:0-48152 GCF_963678635.1 Symsagittifera roscoffensis | reverse complement strand
AAAGTTAAAAGTTGGACAATTTGAGCACGTTTTTGATTTAATATAATTTTTTTGTGGTTTGAAACTTGTCTTTTTGATTTAGAAAAAAATATATATTTTATTCAGCTTGTTGCGTAAGCTTAACCAGGTTTCAACAACGTTTGACACGCTTTGCTCGCATTTGTGCTAAATTTGTAGTAAATTACTTAGTTGTTGCAGTCAATTCTCCACAAGCACCTTGAGAGCCCACTTTGAAAAACAAACCTTGAAAATAAAACAATCCTTATTTGACTACCTTTCATATTGAAAAACACACTTTTTCATTTTCTGTGGTTTCTGTATTAGTTGATATGTTCACTTTGAAGGCTCTTTACCCGCTCGGGAGTTTCATGGTTGAAAAAGAATTATTATGGAAAAATATTGTCTAACTGTAAAACTGTGAAGCGAAAAAATGAAAACAGAAGATAAAGATAAAAGGTTTTCCAATAAGCCAAGTCAAATCTCGTTTCATCTGTGACGTATATCAAGCCAAAAACAACTGGTATGTTTAGAATATGCCGTACTTTTTTGAAACTATAAAAAAGCTTAAAAACTGGATTTTAATCCATAATAATTGATTATAACCGGTCATAATTAATTATAGTCGATTAAAATGAATTTTTTTGATGCGACCAAAATAAAATTATAATCCATTTTTACTCGATTAGAATAGATTTTATAGATACCGGCAAGGAAATTCCAATATAAACAATTATTATCCATGAAACTCCTGTACGGGTAGACATCCTGTCTTATACCATTCCAACTCTCTCCCTAACCATGTCATCATAAAAAAACGTTAAGAAGATCTGAATCCATGTTTATTACTGAAAATCTGAATGGAATGGTAGTTTGTTAGACAGTTGTAAAAGTTTTGCAAATTGAAGGTTGAACTTTATGTGAGAGTAAAATGAGCCGAATCATCTGAAAAACGAGCTGAACAAGTTCAAAATTTAACAAAAAGAGCTTCATGAGCCAACCTTTTTGACTACTTGAGTCGTCCCCGTTTTTCCAGAATGTCCACTATTGTCTTGCGAACCCATTTCTTCAAAAAGGGTCTATGAGCTCAACTTTTAGCAAAAAACTTTAAAACCTTATTATCTTAAAAAGAAAAAGCCTCTACAACCACAACAACAAGAACAACAACAACAATTAACCTTAATAACAACAAAAAAGAAAATATTAACAACAACAACAACAAAAATGAGCCCAATATTTAGCAAAAAGCTGCATGAGCCTAAATTTTAGCATTTTGGGCTCATTCTTGAACAGAGTCAACTCAGAGGTCTTGACTACACAATGGTTTTGTTCGAGTCCCTCGATGAACTTCTTTCGGTACAAAAATGCTGAATTGTTGGTCCTTGATTTGCATTGAAAGGGTATAAATGAGCCCAATGTAAATGTTGGAATCCTAATTGGACGGAACTAGGTCCATTTTTTCCCTGATAGCAAAGGGATCAACCGTACTAAATATTGAGCTAATTCAGTCCCTTTCATAAGAAAATTTCATTCAGAAGTTTCCACACTGGCAACTCTTCAGCTAATCATTTTATGGGCGAGCAATTTCATTACCTAAAAATAACAGTAAACTCTTAGGGGATTTGAAATTGTTCAATCTCCTCCTCTCAAATAATACGGCGGAGGCTTGAGGCTCACTGTAATCCCTATTTGTTGCTTGAGGTTAAAGCAGCAATCTTGGATCAAAATTCAACCGTTACTTAATGAGGCAAAATTCGGAACTCGTTTTCTGTTTCAGTTGCTTCTGCGCGCCACTGTTTTGAGGAGAACAAACTGGCCCCACTTCGCCTGCAATTTGGTGGCCAACCAAACCAAGACCGCATGCAAAACCCAGCTCTGGACCAAACCACCTACGACATCATCCTCCATCCGGATCGGAACGCAGACATATGTGTGATCAAATTCAAAGAAGCATTCAAGTTCTCGGAAACTATGCAGCCTATTACACTGCCAGTGAGCCAGTACATGCACCCAGAAGTTGGTGATAATGCCACTGCCATCGGGTTTGGATTAGTCTGCAAGGATACTCCGAAGTGCGAAGAGCAGGAGGAGGTGGCAAATATTTTACAGGTCATTATATCTATAATATTTTTAGAAATGCAAGTGAAAACGCGAGACGCCTGAAAACAAAAAATTTATGCCTAATGGTAATTTTTTCAAATGATCTTTTTCTTAAAGAAATATATGAAAAGTGATGAATTATTAAATATGTTTTGGAAATAATTTATTATGGTTTTTATGATTTTAAGAGAGTTTTTGTCCAATTTTGAATCCTGAATTGAAACCCCTATTATTAATTTTGCTTATGCAATGAAAGTTTTTCATAACACAGTTTGATTAATATGTTTTAGGCGTAGTATATTCTGTTGATATATCATGTCACTTAGGAAAAAAAGAGTAGTAAGTTTTTTTTTTGAAAAGCTCCTCAGTGGGAACAATATATGCATCTTACTCAGCAACCTGCTACTCTTTCTTGTTATACTTAAGCATTTTCTAGAAGATTTCATATTTAGTTGACAAACAAATTTGATGATCTCAGGTAAAAATTGTGATTTAATTGCAGAGTGTAGAACTAGAAGTGCAGGAAAGTGAAGAGAGTGCATCTCATTACCTCATAGTAGACCCACTGACACCCGAGAAAGTGAACCTCAGCTTCTTCGCTGGACCGCTGCTCAATCTGTCCTCAGATGCAGCAGAAGAGGCATCAGTGAAGAGGGGGTCTTGCAGTGGGGACTCGGGGTCTGCGTTGGAGTGCGAGAACAAAGATATGGGTAACCGAATTGGGCCCAGTTTTATTTAGAAAACAAAATATAAAATTTATCAAAAACAATGAATTTTAAAAACCGAACTTAAAGACATAGAATAATCGGAAAACGATATTTAAAAAAATTGCAACACGTAATTTTCGACACTTTTCTTTCCAATCTTAAAACCGCGAAAACTTTTTTCTTTTGCACTAGTTAAATATCGACAATATTTGGGATCACATATCTTTATGCGAATAGGGGCCACGTACTTGTGCGGCGTGACTTCATTTGGTGTTGATCCCCCGGGATGTGGGAAGCTGCCTGGAGGCTATGTCAAAGTGTGGGACCCAGTAGTTCTCAGCTTCCTGCAAGACCAAGTAAAAAGCACCATAATTCATTATCTGACCCTTCTTCTTTGCTAACTAAGTTAATTGAGGATTGATATGGCCAGGTGGCTAAGGCCTCCGCCTCTCAGACAAAAGGTTAGTGGTTCGAGTGCTACCATGATCCATGCTTGTTTGTTGTAGCTGAGGCAGAAAAAAAAACTTCATATAGATTTTAAGCCGAATCAGGGGTTCACCGCAAAGAGCTGAACAGCTCTTTTTTTCTTCCCCTCGTATATAAACGGTTTTAAACGGCTCTGAAAAAAACTTCAAAAATTAACATCATAAATTTAGCGTTAAAACTGATTAGGACAGGAGCCAACATTTTTTAATTTTATCAATTTTTTTCCACTTTTCTCGAAATCCTTCTTTGTTTTAATTTCTTGCGAAAAAGCTCTATTTTTGACAGATGTACTCATAGCATCATATGGTAACAAATGAGCTTGGCAAAGCAAACAACTACTTTCAGATCAGCCGTCAATCTATCTGGACTGGTGGTCTACAAGCTGTAGTGACAGTACAGGACCAACAAACTCAGCCTGAAAAAGAACCAACTACAATACCATTAGAAGAAAAAGAAATGTCAAATGTAGTCAATGATGGAATGCTGGCTAAATTATTAATATGTTCTATACCATTCGCACCCCTATTTTTGATAAATTTGTCCGACTTCTGATTAAAATTTTCGATCATAATTAATTCGATCTCTGATACTTCCCCGATAGTGTTAATTGGAAAACAAGCAATATGAACTTGATAATTTAAACTTCTTAATTCATAACTTTTTCACGAAGAAATGTTTAAATTTTGTCGATATTTTGAAAAAGGTCAAATAATCCTCAGGGCGATTGGGCGTTGAAATCCCTTTACGGGGGAAAAAAGAGTTCAAATCCCCAACCAAATCTGCCCGTATCAATATGCGCGCAAAATGAGAGGGAGAGAAACTTATTAAAAGCTTCAATCATTACGAGGTCAACAAACACTGTCTGCTGCGAATTACCTGCGGATTACGCATCAGGCTTAAAATGGATTTGTAAATACTCAAATAAGAACTTAATTTTTTTGGTCGCTCTGCTGATTATGATTCCACACATAAATTGCTAAAACATTGTACCGGTAAAATCGCAAAAGCGGCAAATTTTCCAAACTCCGGAAAAAATTGAAAAAATGAGTAGCCTAGAACAGTTTGTGGAATCCATAAAGCAATGGTTACTAATGCGCGCAGTGGGTTGCGCTGTCTAGGAATGTGATTTTTGAGAGCGGAAACCGCTTTTCGCTAGTGAAGATGATAAATTGTTGCAGACTCCGATTAGATTACATGAATCCAAATAAAAATTGCAGTTTCCCAAAAATGCATCCATTTGTTAAAATCATTGTAGTTTCTGCGACCCAACTAATATGCTGGAAAAAATTTAGATTCAATTATTTGCTCGTGGATTCAGCAGCGAAATGGCAAATCAGTTCAGTTGCATATTGAAAAATTTATGAAGGATTGTCTGCAGGTTACGTTCTTAACACATCAAGTCTAGAGCACTTTCCGGCTTCGTAATGAAAAAGATTGGTTTGAAGTTTCAATAAACATAGAACTTGAGTTCAACGCGGCTGAACAGTAAAAAAGAGGCGACCATCGCGTTTCAACCAATCGAATAGTCCACGTAAATACAAAAAAAATATTCAAAAAAGATAACGAACTTGGTTTGAGCATTTGTCAGCGGCAACAGGCACTTTCTCTCAAGAGGGTGAAACTATGAAACCTCTTTTCAAACTCACTTTTCAGTTTTTACATTCAAATTTCAAAAAGTTTCAAAAATTTGGGGTGGTAATGGTCTGTATGAAAATTCTTTTTCATACAGACCATTACCGATTTTAAATTAAGCATTTATAATAAACATTTTGCTATTTAGTTTGGAAGATATTGATACTTTTAAAAAGATAGCCTTTTGCAACCAAACATGGCTTTCCTTTTTTTCTTATTTGCTTTTTCTCATTATTTGTGTTCAAAAAAGTAGATATCTGTGTATGATCACAAAGTGTTGCCTGATTTTTGAAGAAATGAAGAAAAAATGGCTCATCAAATGACATACATTCTAATAAATTAGCGACCTGAGTTTTTCTCAGCCTTCTGGCTCTTAGATTTTTTCAGTTTTTCCCTTAAATTTGTATTTCTCTACACTTTTTCTTCCCCGAGTCTTAGTTTTTCTTCTCCACTTTGTCTTCTTCTGTCTCCTTTGTGTACTCTATTTTTGTCTGGGACCTTCAACCAGCTGTGTTCGCATATGTTCGCGTTTTCGTGGGACATGGTTACAGAGCTGTCCAGTTATAATGTCTTCTGACTGGCATTATGGAATCTTGGGGCATTTTGCTGTTTCTCTTGGTTCTCTGTCACTCATCTAGCCTTATCTTTTTGCTGCTTGTGACATCTTCAAGATCGGAATCAAATTAGTCTATTTCTAAATAGTTAGGGTCAATTTCCACCTCTATCCGTTTTTTTTGCAATTGTTTTGCCCCATTTGATTGAGCAATCGTGCTTGGCGTCTTCTGTAGAGTCACATCTCCTCGCATCTAACAAGGTGTATCCGTCTATCATCTCAGTGAGACAGTCCTCAAATTGTTCTACCAATCTGGTATCCTAATATCTTTCACGGACTCAAAATTGGTCGAATACGCTGCTTTTGGACGCTTATGCTATCTTAAAACACTTTAAGTTGCTTCAAGCTCCTCCTAATGACAAAGATGTGCATTAGCGTTTTCTAATAAACCAATTAATCCTATACCTGTCTAGCTGCATGTAATTCGGCCTCATAGATGTAGTTGGTTTCACAGTTAATCAGTTTTGATGACCATTGGAAGACAATAACGGCGTTTGATTTCTGTCATCTGATCAATCCAGCTTGTCCTCGAGCGGCCCGTCACTCCAAACTGACATTTGTATACAACTCTAGACATAATAATGCGTCAACTAGTCTCAGCATCATCTGACAGGCGCTTTTTAATACCGGTAACTCACTACCGCCAAATTCAATTTTCTTAAGTTTTTTTATGAGATGCCCAGTAATATGTGTCGATAGACAATCATTAAATTTTTTTTTCTAAATCTGCTCATGGCAATGCAGTTGCCCATTGCAGTTGCTTCAAAAGACTCCTAGCCATCGTGACTGGTTCTGTTAATTTTTTCAAATTGTATAACTACATGGTCAAAAGTTTTTACCTCACCGCTCCTTGACTCTGTTGGTGTTACTGTTATTCTGCCTTATTGCTCTGTCTCTGACTTTCTGTCCGTATTTTTTCCAGAAAAACGAAGTTAATTTTCAATAGGTTCTGTTTGAATGGTTGAGAGATCACTAGTCCACTCCGCTCCAGAAATCACTCCGCTCCAGAAATCATCAAGTCGTCAGCGCAAAGGGCACTCAAGAATGTCTTCTTCTTCTAAATTTCGTTTCATAATTGTGCCCCAGTCTACTGCCGCATTCAGCTACTTTCAAATTCCAGTCTTCCAACTGATGTATTTGCTTCGCTGGGGTATGATACACGCACTGATCGCCGTTTTTTATCCGATTGTAAAAATGCCCATCTATTGAAATAATGCGGAATCCAATTTTTGTGCGTCATCTTAGTTATGGCAAAAAGCGTTGAGGCGTCCTGCTCTAGTTCTTTTCTTTTGAAGTTAGATTTCCCGACTTGATCTCTTTTGTTGTTGTGCAGTTTGATATACTGGGATACTATAGTTCTCGTGGATCAATATTGACGTACAAGGCAATCGTTGATTGAGGTGTGCTGATGATAACAAGCCCCCACGCTGCTACAACCGTGATGAAGTTGATTGCTTTTCAGGTATGAGTTCATACAGTGAGGAGGTAGTTTATTTTCTCCTTCATTTTTCGGATTTCCCTCTGAAATTTTATGGGCATCTTGCAATCTAATGTCATGATATCTGATCGTTTTCTTCTAATCCATTTCTTACGCTTGAAAAAATTGTATCAAAGGTTGGTGATTATTAAGAACATGGAAAGATTTTAAATTTAATGATTTTGGATTTTTTTAATCTGAATTGATAATATCTATTTGTTTTTTGATCTGAAAATGATGCTCATAAGTTTTACAATCATTTCCTTATGCCTCCGTGTCTAATTTCTTCCTTCATCCGTTTAATTTCATTTTTGAGTGGGGCTGATGGTCTAACTCATAGAGTAATTTCACATAAGGTACACCGTCTGCACGTCACGCTATCTTATTTTCGTCCGGATTGATTCGTGCAACTTCTTAGTCTAATACCGATCTTAATCTTACTCTTATATCTCTTAGTCTCGATAGATCTAGAGTATACTGGTTCGTTACGAGTTGGTCGCTTGGAAAAGGCAACTAAGCTGTAAGTTAAATTCAGAATGCTCTGGTGCTGGAACTACAAGTAGTTTCAGCACTTACAATTAAGTGGGTTGTTAGTTAGATGGAGTATGATTGGTTAGTCTTCAATAATTTATAGGGAAAAATATCTAATTTATAACCAATAAAAATATACAGTTTGGATCAAATTCCACCCATCCTGAGTTTACAGAGTTTTTGAATCTTTTATCTTCTATCTGTAATGAAGGATGGATGATGATCGTGGGTATTTGGCGAGCATCATTTCTTGTTCCGTCCTTGGAGAAGATAGCTCCAGGAAGCTAGAATCGTCGACATAACGTTGTCAGTTTGTCGTTCGACAATAACTATGACCGCCAACGAAATCAATCTGACTTCAAGATGGTTTGCTATGATTGTCTGGTCTTGATCGATTGTAGAGAACTATGTTTCGATCTGGATTGGGAATGGCGTGAAGCTCGAGTTTGGAGGAATGCCCTGTAACTCGGATCTGTACATATACTTGAACATCGAGGTGGTCATTGGTCTGTTTCAATGAAGTCCTTTTCTTCGAGGTCAAGTCGTACTCTAAATCCTTTGAGTTGTGGTTGTGAGCGGCATATCGGTTGTGTTCGGCCATTCTGTAGGTTGTGCGTGATGAGGTCGTCTTAGCTGTTTGATGCTCGTCTTCATGATTGTGTATGATCTTAATTACTGCAATATATATTTTTTACATAAATAAATGTTTAATTAGTCTTTCTCTTAGTTATGATTTTTTATTAGTTTTTATCGCAAAGTTTTTATTTTTAGTTCAGTTATTTTAAAAGAGTTACTCACATTTGAGTACCTCTTATCAAAAAAAAAGAAGTGTGTTCACAAAGCGTGTGTTATAGCACGGTGGGTTAGGCCGGCTATTAAGCATGCTCAGGACTTCGTCCTATTCTGGTGGGTTAGGCCAGGAGTGAGGGCATGATTTCATGCTGGTTTTTTATGGGGTCCTGTTCTGTGTTAACCTTTTGTGTCGTGTTTGTTTCTGGTTGTTTTTTCCTTTTGTTGTTTTAGTTGTGTCTTTTCTCAAAAGTCAAATTGTTTGGTTTGGGTTTGTCTTTCGACTATTTGGCGTTTTATGGTTTCTTTTTTAGACTTATCAATGGTCTTCAAAAGAATAAATTATCGGTTCCTTGAGCTGGTTTAACCCAGTTTGGGTATTGTGGGTTTTCTTTTCTTAGCCATGCTGTTAGTTTATGTTTCATGGTGTTTAGTAAGCTACGTTGGTTAGTTGGGATTATTATATAATTCCTTTGCAACCGGGTTAAAAGAAAGTTTGAAACGTGTTATTATTAGTTTGAATTGTTATCAGTGAAAACTAAAATTTGAAATCATTATTTTAAACAATTCGTCGTGGGCAAGCTGTGCGAGTTTGGATTGAATTTGTGTGCGATTGATTCTTGAAAAAGTTAGTACTGCCAACATTTGTATAAATTTACTGCTGAAAATTTTAATTTTACTGCATTATGAGGATTGAAATTAGCAAAATATTTTCAGTGTATTTAAATTTACTACATTGGGGAGAAAAATTTGTAGATGATTTTACTGCTGTGGAGAAGAAATTATTTACGGCGTCATTTATTGCGGTTTGTTAAGAAAAGTTTAAAATTTAGAAAAAAGTTTGCCATTTGAAAAAATTAGAATCTTTGAAAGAGTTTGCTATTTTTATTTCTGTTTTCTGTTTTCTTGATTGTAGATGATGGTGATCTAAAGGCTAATGAAGAAACATTTTTTAAGCAATGGTTAGTTTGTTTTGAATTTGGTTAGTTATAAATTAATTAAATCATATTTACCTATGCATCGGGGAAGAAACCATGAGTGAAGATGTCGTGAATTGAATCTGATGTGGTTAGTAATTTGGCTAATATGCGGATGATGTTTTTAGTTTCAAGCAGTGGGCAAAACATTTGAAGTGCTTTTATGGTGTTTAGTTCTTCGGTGCTTACAGAAAACTCGTGACTAGTGTGTTGAATGAGGTTGAAAAGCTTGTGATTGTGTTTAGTCTTGTGGATGAATTCTAATATCGGGATTTCTATAGGTTGGATATATTCATGTGGGGCAATGAGGGGTAGTGATTCTTCTACGTTTAAGGGCTTGGTGAGTGGACAAAATATATACATTTGGGTTATGGGGTCATTATTTCTGGGGATGCCTTGGAGTTAGTGTCTTTAATACAGTATGTGAAATTTAAGAAAAATGGTGAAGTGTACTTTGAATTGATAAACTGAAAACGATGATGGGGTTGTCGTGAAGGTGTATGCAATTTAAAATGGTTTTGAATAAATCTATAGTATGTGTAAGTGTGCGTTTGTTTAGTTCGCAACATGATGTCGTGTGAACAGTGCAGATCTCGTTCTTTTGGAGTGAGGAAGTGAAAGGTTAGCGAAAAAGTTTGAAATTTATCGTGAAGTGATTCATAAGCTTGGATGTCGATTGGTGCTTCGGAAATAATGTGGCCGTGTTTTTTGTCTAGTGAGCTTAGTGTTAAGATGTAAGGTGTTTTGTTGAACAATTTTTCTGATAATTGAGGGGGAGCGAATTTATCGTCGTCTAAAAATTGGTCGTGGTTAGGTCGGAAGATGTTGTGATCATAATATTCGATAGAAAATCAGGTGAAAAAGAAAGTGTGCAGTGCAAGCTCGGGGTGCAGTTAAAGTTTTTAGTAGTTTTTTATATCCTACGTGAGTGAATTGTCTAGGTGTTAGTGCTGTGGTGAGTCTAAAAAGGTCTAGTTTACTTTTCTCTATTTCGTAAGTGTGTTATTTAGTGGTATACAAAGTGGATTTGTGAATTAATAAAATGATGTCCAGTGAAGTGTAGGGATTAGTACGTGCTCATTGACATAGTGAGGTTCTTCAGTGTTAGGGTTGGAATCACTAATGGTATATTGGGGGAAGAGGGGAAGGGAAGTTTGGAGAAAGGCTGGGGTATTAATGTGGTCAGGGTGGCTTACATAATCGCGGGCTGTTCCGGGTTTGGAGGGGAACGGGTGGTTGGGGAATTTTTTTTAAACGTTCTATATGCGCGGTTAGTTGTGGATGATGAATGGGTTGATTTGGAGGATTGATCTAAAGAAGGGGTATAATCGGAAGAGGGTGTAGGAGTTGGTGGGTTTGATGATGTTTTATTTGATGATAATTGGTGAATAGTTAGGGTATGAGGATGTTGTATTTGTTGTTGAAGTGTTATTAGGTTATCTAACTCTGGTGAAATTTGTGTGGTTTCTGGGGAATTGTTGTTGGAATGATCATTGGTAAAGGGGGAGTATATCGGGGTTACTTGGAAAATATGAGAAATGGTTGAGGGGGAATCATTTGTGGACTGGGAGTGAATAGGGCGAAAGGGGGGTTGGGAAAATGCTGGTGGGCTGGGTTCAGAGTTTGCAAATTCGTCTGGGGTTTCGATATCTGAGTTATTAAATTGGTAAATTGTTTTAATACTGGTGATGTCTGAATTAGTGTCAGAATCCATGCCGGATGATGTGTTAACGTGGGGTGATTCAGGTGGCGGGAAAGGAAAAAATGGGATAATGGGAACTGGGTTTTGGTGGTTGGCTGGATGGGAAATGGAACGGTGAAGGGATCCAACTTGTCGGCTCATCGTGGGCTAAAAAAAATGATTGTTCTGAGATTGAAAATTTGTGGTATGTGGTTGCTCAATTATTTGTTCAAATGTATCGTCATTTTGAGAATGTTGTGTTACAATGTGTTGAATTGGGCTTTGTATATGATTTGGTCTTGAATTTGCGATGCTTACTAGTGCTAAGTTTCTGAAATTTTGTGGTACTAGTGATAATGGATGGTTACGATTTAAATTTGATCCAAACCCGGAACTGCCGAGAACACGTTAACCATCCAGACCACACCAATACTCCAAATTACTTTCAAATAACCCTACCCTTCTTTCCCCAATACACCTTAAACCAATCCGACTTTAACTCTGAACCACATCATTTCGTAGACGAACATGTATTAATACCCACACTTCATTGGACAGCTTATTATAGTTTCACTAACCCTCTTACGCTACCACACCTTAACACCACAGTAGATATTGAAAGATGAAGAAACGAATTAATTTCTCTGACCACATCACTATCATCCAGAAAATTTACATACGTAGGTATAAAAATTTGCTAAAAACATTCACTGCACCCCGCGCTAACGACTACTCAATTGAATATTATGATCATAACATCATCAGATCTAATCAAGATCAATTTCTTGACGACGATCAATTCGCAAATCCACAAATAACAGAAAATTTTTTCATTAAAACATCATACTTATTCACACTTAATATACTCGATAAAAAGCATGATCACATTATTTCAGAAGCACTATCAAACATTCAAGCATACGAACCATTTCACGAAAAATTTTAAACATTTTCACTAAGCTTTCACTTCCTGACACGAAAAGAACGTGATTTGCACTGCTCACACGACATCATGTTGAAAACTATGCAAACGCACTCCTACACTTTTTATCGTTTCATTCATTATCATTTTCATACACACACACTATCAAGACAACCTCACCACAGATTTCAATTCATCAATTCCAAATACAGCTCACCGTTTTTCCTCAACTTCACGTATTGCATTAAAAATACTAACTTTCAAGGCATCCATCGGAATTATGACCCAATCACTCAAATGTATATATTTTGTCCCCTCACGAAGACCTTCAACGACGAAGAATCCCGACCCCTGATCATTCCACATGAATATATTCAACCTATAGAAGTACCCATTTTTAGAATTCATCCACAACACTAAATACAATAATAAAATTTACAATCTAATCCAGAACAAACCTCTTGAATTTGCAGTAGACACCAAAGAACTAAAAACCATAAAAGCACTACAATTGCTTTGGCCACTGCTGCACACTAAAAATATCATACGCATACTAGCAAAAATACTAACTACATCAGACGCTATTCACGATAATTTCCCTCACGGCTTTTTCCCCGACGACTAAGGTAACTATGATTTTAATAAATTTCAAACTAACTGATTCAAAATAGAACTAACAATTTTATTCAGTAACTTGAATTTTCTTTAGTCTTCACACCACGATCACCTTCAAAACAAGAAAAAACAAATAAAAATATAAACTCTGTTTTTCATCTTAAACTCTTTTAAACCAACAGCACTAAATGATGCTATAAAAGTCAATTCAAAGTAGTAAATTCATCTCTAAACTATTTCCCTAAATGTAGTAAATTTAAGTACGATGAAAATCAATTTATAATTTTCAACCCCAAAGGCAGTAAAATGTAGTCTTAAAAGCAGTAAATTCATACAAATGAAATGCAGTAATAATTTTTCCTTTATCTTCTGTTCAAGCGCACAGAAATTCTATCCACAATCGCACAGCTCGCCCACGAAGAATTGTTTAAAATAATGAATTCAAGTTTTAAGTTTTCACTAACAACGACTAAACCAACAATAACATCTTTCCACTTTTCCTTTAACTCGGTTGGAAAGGAAATTATATAATAACCAAACTAACCAACGCAGCTTACTAATCAGCATAAACCATAAACTAACAGCATGACTACAAAAAGAAAACCCACGGTACCCAAACCGGATTAACCCAGCTTAAAACTGGATAATTTATTCTTTTGAAGACTGTTACCAATTCTAAAAAAGAAATCATAAAACAGCAAAAAGTCGCAAGACAACCTTAAACCAAAAACAATTTGATTTTTGAGAAAAGGACACAACCAACGAAACAACAGGAAAACCAGAAACAATATAACATAAAAAGTTAACACAAAACAGGACCCCTTAAAAACCAGCATGAAATCATACTCCCACTCCTGGCCTAACCCACCAGAGAGGACGTCCTGAGCATGCTCTATAGCCGGCCTAACCCACCGTGCTACATCCACGCTTTGTGACCACATCAAAATTTTTGACAAGACGTACTCAAGTGTGAGTAACTCTTAAAAATAACTGAACTAAAACTAAAACGCTTTTGCGAAAACAATTAACCAAAATCATAACTAAAGAATTAAAATTAACAAAATTTATAAAATGTAAATCATAATATGCAGTACATCGATTACACACAACCACAAAGACGAGCATCCAAAGACTAGACGACTCCATCATACTACCACAAACACGACTCAAAATGTATTTTGAGTACGACTTGACTTCGCAGAAAAGGACTTCATTGACTCAGACCAATGATCACTTCGATGTCCAAGCATACGTACAAATCTGAGCTACCAGGCATTCCTCCAAACTCGAGTTTTACGCCATTCCCAAACCAGATCGAAATACAGTTCTCCATAACCAATCAAGAACAGACGATCATAGCAAACCATCTTGAAATCAGATTGATTTCGTTGGCGGTCATAGTCTTTGTCAAACGATAACTAACAACTTTATGTCGACGATTCTAGCTTCCTGGAGCTATCTTTTCCAAGGACGGAACAAATAATGATGCTCGCCAAATATCAAAGGTCATCATCAATCCCCCATTACAGAAAGAAGATACAAGATTAAAAAACTCTGTAAACCCCGGATGGGTGGAACCAGATATAAACTATATTTATTATTGGTTATAAATTGGATATTTTATCTCTATAAAATATTTGATATTAACCAATCACGATTTATCTAACTAGCAACCCACTTATTTGTAGGTGCTGAAACTACTTGTAATTTCAGCACCAGAGAGATTTGATTTTAACTTAGAAATTAGTTACCTCTCCAAGGGACCTTTAGCAATCGCAATACGCCAGTATACTCTAGATCTATTGAGCCTAGCAGAGACTAGTTAAACACCCTGAGACTAGTAGATATAACAGTAAGATTAGGATCGGTATTGGACTAAGAGGTTGCACGAATCTATCCGGCCGAAAATAAGATAGCGTGACGAGCAGACGGTGTACGCTATCCGAAATTACTCTATGAGTTACAACTCGAACCTAACTCAAGTAGCTCTCTTTTTCTCAATATCTCTTTCGGAGATCAGGGTAGCAAACCTCACATATTTTCCATAGAGTTACAATAGTTTTGCATTTGAGACTTCTGTGGCAAACTTAGTCTGATTAAAGCGCGTTAATTTGTTAATTTTTCATTTGATAAATTTACAAAAAACACCTGAACAAAAATCATAGAATTTGATTTAGTTCACGCCAATCCATTTAAAAAATGTGAAAAGCTTAGAATTACTCCTCGGTAAATTTTACTTTTAGTTTTCCTCATGAAATTCATATATGCAAAAATTGGTATAAAACAAAATTTTGAAACTTTTTTCCTAGTTCTGGTAATTTTATTTTAAAAATTCAACTCCATAAACTAAATTTATTTAAAAACCAGACAAAAAATTCAAAACTCTGAATTTTGAAAGGTTTTTTGCTTTTTTAAGCAGTCTGCGTCCTAAAGCTGTATCTAACTTGTTTTAGTCAAATTGCCCGAACATTGGCTTTCGTTGATCATTTTATTTTCTTCCTACTTTGGTTTTGCATCGTTTTTAACAAAAAAGGAAAATGAATGACCAGTATTCGTAAAAGATCTGCAATAACAGATTCTGCCATGTTGTTGTTTTAACCTTTTTAAGGATTGCAGATTGCAAAAAACCTCAAAGCGTACATTGAAGAATTTGGAAAAGTGTTTGAAGAAAAAGCAAGTTTCATAAAAATTTCTACCGGACTCAGTTATGCGATAGGAAAAAAAGGTTTAAAAATTTGTAGATTAAGGTTTTCCAATTTCCCTCCTTGAGCAAATCTGATCTTTTTTTCCAATTCAATTTAGCTGAAAACTTCTCGGCCCCAAATTAGGAGACAGTACAACTGTCATCCCGCGGGATAATGGCAAGCAATAAAAAATGTTGTACTCTGATGTACACCAGTCGTATGACCTTGATAGTGTGACATTCGTAGGTGAAAACAAAAGTTCTCGGAAAAACAGTTGATTGTTTACCAACCAATTGTTTTAAGTTGCGTTGTTCCTGTGCTCAAGACGTTCGGATTCAGTAATGAAGATCAGTCATACATGGGGGTATGACATGGCGCAACCAGCAGATTACAATAAAAACCTCTCAGCATCGTCCCATTTTGGCAGCAGGAATAAGCAGAACAGACATTTAACTAGTCGAAATGGGCCGCATTAATAGAAGTGGCTGTATTCGCCGAAGACGGGATGGATGTACAAAATTTATTTTGCAAGAAACCTGAAGTAACAGAACCCATCGAAACAAAATATAAAATGAAACTTCCGGCAAAGTAGAGGCCCAAAAGGGAAACCGCGATATACGTAATTAAAAGAAACTATGAGCTTGGTTGAACAACAAAGTCATTATGGCACGAGAAAAAAGAGTGCACTGCAATTTATTCAGGTTGGACGAAGCGGATGCCCAGATTACAAATTTTACTTTTTTTATTTGGGCGCTGAATGTCAAGGGCAACTGCAATGGGAAATAATCTGCATTCAGCAACAACAAGACAATTCAGGAAAAAAATGACAAGAGTTTTTCGTTGAAACAATGGTATTCAATTTTGAACGATCCATTTTCAAGTGCCAGAAACGAAAAAGAAGCGACTCCTTTGAACAGTTCCACAAGGATCTGGTTGAACAAACGTCACAGGCCGACTGCGGCAATCGAGAAGATGAATGGGTAGGAGACATGTTCATTGCCCCTTTGAACAAAAAAAATAGCTGAGGAAATATTAGCAGAAACGGGAACACCACATATTGCATATGAAAAACCAATTGTGCACCAGAGAGAGAATCGAAGACAGCAAAACAGTGCAGACAATTATGATCTACCAAAATCAACTTCTATCAAACAAAAACTATGGGTTACTTACAACCACGAGGTTGACGAGGACAGTAGAATTACAAAAAGCATCAACGCGGTAATAGACTGATGAAAGGAAGACAAATATTTCTTCGAGCGAATAATAGTACAAGGGTGAACCAAAACTCAAACCAAGGCGGAAAAAACAGACTATGAAACAAGTGTGGAAAAACATTTGGACCGAAACACCAATAATCATGTCAAGCAAATTCAAAAAGTTTATATTCTAAGTGAGCAAAACGGGGTCACTTCGCAAAAACTTGAATATCGAAAAACGTTAACCTTAATCAGAATGGAAACGAAGAACAATCTAAAAATGAAGAAAAAAAATTTAAAAAATAGAAGAAAATGATGACCAGATGGCATCTGTCGATTTTTTGTATGTCAATAAATGGGAAGACATCCCACGAGGTCATTTCACAGTCATGGCTATAGCAGAAGCATTTAAAAATTTTAAGAGGGAGAGTTAAAAATTCAGGTGTAAAAAGAAAATAGAAGCAATGCTGAGTCGACCGATGGCGTTTGCAAAAAAGACCAAAATTAAAGAAAAAAAATAACTGTGAGAGAACGCAGATAACGGTACTCTACAAGAACAAGTGCGTAACGAATTAAACAAATTGATCGATCAGAAAAGTAGTATCAAAACTAGATAAATGCTCAGACAAAAAATGAGTTAGCCTTATTGTGGTGACGGTCAGGAAGGACTAAACTGTGAAACTTGTAATGAACTCAAAAAGATCAACAAAGTTATACACAATTAAAACAATCGATTGCCCAATTTTGAACTGCTGTAGAAAACAACGGCAGCTAATTAAAACCAATGACAGGGATCAGACATTGTTCTCAACTCTCAATTTACGTTGTGGAGGTTCACAAAAAAAATCCGGTTGGATGAAAAACCAGAGCTCAATGCAAACTCAAGTTCATCGGGAGCAATGCTAACTTAGACAAATTTAGACTCATCGGGGACGTACTAAGTACTGAATGGGGTACTACCCTTTAACAGGTATGCGGGCTGAACTTCAAAAAACGATAGACCTAATAGGTATCAACTGCAAAGCCAGGTACGCATATCTAGACGAGATTGTAACAAAAGAGTGTAAGTTGACTGCAACAATTGACTGTAAGAACTGATTGTAACCAAGTACGCATATCCAGACAATGTATTGACTGAAACGAAATATATCCTCATGAAAACACATTGAAAGCAGTACTACAAACACTGGACCGAAAATTTGTAGCCATGTCAGTAGACACGTTGTTTTTGCATGTTATCAAATAGAATGGTTAGGTTACACACACAATTGATAATGAGATTTCTAGCAATGACAAAAAGAAAACAGGAGGCTGTAAAGAAAAAATTTAAACAGTTTAAAAAAATTATCGGGCTGATACGCCAGCTAACAAAACCTCGTCCATTTCTAGCCCAAACAGCGGTTCCACAATTTTTTTTCTAAATACACAGGCAAAAATAAAATTTTTGAAGTAAAAAGTGAACACCTTAAGGCATTCAAAAAACCTTGAAATTAGTATCAGAAATTACAGAGAGTAATCAATTCGATCAAAACCTTGACACCCGCCTGGTCTGCGATGCATCTTCGGGGATTGGGCACTGAAGGGTTCGGGTAACATTTGAAAACGCATCGAGATTTCTGAATTCACTAGAAAAAAATTTCTCGGTAAAGGAACTTGAGCTATCAGGGGTGCTTTGATCAATCGAACGATTCGAACATTCCTTTATTTTTTCGGTCATCACAAGTCATACTCTACTTCGTGTGAAAACGCGCACGGGAGGAGCTTAAATTGACTTACAGCCAGTAATTGCCTATAGTTAAAATTTTGGCGCGTTCAACTTAAGAATATGGTGCCAGAAAACAAAGACATTACTCCATGCTTTTTTTCTAACATAGGAAGGCATTTTGGATGCACCAGAGAGAACTGGGTGCAATGAACTTGACTCAACAAAACTAGAAAATTCAATTCAATGGAAAACTCTGACTTCTGTTTGATGGTTACTATGTTACTGGGGATGTTTCTCTCGATACTAACTAGTAAAGCTTAAGATTAGAACACTAACAAAACTGTTCGAGACCAGGGCGAATCCCTGAATGTTGCAACTGCTCTTTAAGGCCAAATAAGAAACTTTTGTTTGAAAAACTCTAATCAAATAATTGATAGAAAAGAGTTTTTTTTTCTCCGCCCGCATGCTTTGAAAAAAAAAATGTATATAGCGTTGTCTCCTAATTTACAACAAAGAGATAGACCTCAATTCAAAAAACAGCAGTTTAACCCGCAGCTCGCACATGTTATAAGAACGCAATATGTTGCTCGTTACGTATCACGAATTGGCCATATTAGCAACTTTCAAATCCCCATAAATTCCCAAGAAACATCAGGAGAGGTTCTAGGTTTTCTCGATGAGAAGGATTTTCAGAAAAATTTCAAATCAACAAAATTTTCAGCGCCGCGGATAAACAAAATTTTGAAAAAAGGCAAAAGAAGCGTTTTTACGCATTTTGAATAAAAATTTGCATTTTTTTTGGCGCGCGCTCCCATCAAAATTAATATAAATTAACGCCAAAGACGCCTTTACAAAAATTTTAAGCTAAGTCAGCCAAAATTGGATGTCTCAAATTATTACAAAGAGGGAACTGCTCCTACCCAAGTTTTTATTTTTAGTTATATTGCACCAAAAAAAACACAACTTTTTTGTCAAAACTTTTTAAAGGGCTCAAAGTCCCTTCTAGCCTGTTTTTTCAAAAGTTGCCAGCAGTGTAAAAAAATTTTAAACAAAATAGAGTTGATATAGTTTTTGGAGTTCTGGAAAAATCAAATTGGTCGACCTAAAAATATATTCCAAAACAAAATGACACGCGGATTTCATTTGAGAATGTCCATTTTTTATATATACAAAATTTGCATGAATTGTAAAAGTTTTAGGACTACGATAATGAACCACTTTTGATCTAATTTCGAATAAAAAGTGGAATGGTTCTTATAAAAAGTAAAACTGTTTTGATTCTTCAGTTGATGCGTGCAAAGTGCAGCCAAATGTTTGTGTTTGCGCATAAACACCAATGGCTCAGTTTTTGATTGTTACATGCCATCCAAAAAAAATAACACAACATTGAGATTCTGTAGTATTGAAAAACATGAATATTTGAGCTCTTGATTGATTGAAAGTAGTTTCAGCTGCAAATGCAAGATATATTGAACAAATACGATTCTACTCAGACAAATACGATTCTATTCAGAGTCAGATAAAAGTTTTCTTAAAAATCTAGCAAATCTTTCGTTCTAAAATGTCTCACGCTGTTGAAATGTTATCTCCCCCGATTACAATTTTGAGGAAGGATCCTCTTCAAATAGCAATTGAGGAGATCAGAGCTTCAAGACTGGAGGAAAAGGGAGGCAGAACGAGTGAGGAAAGAATCCAAAGTAACGCTCGAAATGGGGAAGATGAGTTGAACTACTTAGCGGCCGTGTATCATTACGAGAGGGCGATCAATTTCATCTCAATGTCACTCCCCAAAATCCAACTAGGTAAATTTTACTGAAATTAATTTGATTTTATATTTAATACTGTACGATGGCAGCCAGAATGTAAAATTATAGATTTATTAACAATCTAAAATATCAGTTACGCAGAGGCGAACCCATTCTCAAACTTTTTTTAGGACTCAGGAACGCAATTTTTTGTAATACGAGACCTATATACATATTTTTATTTGGTTAGGAAGCTTGAAGTGGCTGGCCTAGAAAAACTTAACGATTAGTTCCACAAAAAGTGTCAAAAAATTTCTATGCACACTACCTGTTAGGGCTCATTTTTGAGATAGTTTTGGTCAAGGAGCGGATCTAGAATTTTCTCTCCCCTTCAAAACTGATATATAGTTGCGCAAAAAGCCAACAATGGATGTCATAAAATAATACCAAAGGTTGGACTCTTTGGTTGGTGAGTGGTCGGATAAAGCCCCCCATCCCCTCGCCCCTAAACCGGCCCCTGGAATGCTGGATCTCGGTCGATAGCGTTCTTTCTACTGATTTTTTGCTTGGGTATTATTATGGTTTAGTTGACAACAGAATTAAACTGGATAAGAAACTGCGAGAATTGAACAAGAAAATAACAGTGCTGACAGCCCAACATGATGAGAGAGAAAGAAAAAGGTGAGATTGAAATATATTCGGTCTTGAAACCCTCCAGCTTTGATTTGTATATATATTTTTCTGGAACATCAAAGTTTATGATGAACTTACGATGGAAGCAAAAACCAAAATACCTTCTGGGCTTCATTTTGTGTAGGTTTGAGGCACGAATGAAGGAAGAAGCGAAGACAAAGTATTCTGTAATCGGACCGGTGGATTCTCTGGACACGGAGACTCGTGCCTTCTTCAAATCAACAATCGAAGAAAAAACGTTTCCTTTCGACCCTGAGCTAGTTCAGCTATTTCTGACTCCGTATATGGAAGAATCTAAACGAGGGATTTACGACGACGGAGATGAAAGTGAAGACGAAACTGATGACGCCACTGGAGAGAAGATGAACAAATCAGAGAGGAAACGTGATAAGATTTTCGATCCGGTTCTCATCTACGGACCAAAACAAGTACTGTGATTTAAAACTTTCCTTTTTGATAACCAAGTGTTTTTTTTTATTTATACCTTTTGGCCTTTAGTTTTTGGGCATTTTCATGAGTAGCTCGGGTATTTCTTAACTTCTTTCCTCGTTTTTTAAGGACTTTTTTAAACAATAAATGATATGTGGGTAAATCGTCACACTTTTTTGATGAACAAAAAGTTTTCCGCAGGTAGGCAAGAGTCACTTGGTGAAGACAGTGTTGCCATTTGAGCTGCCTGGAGTGACATTTGTGAGCGTGTCTGCAGAGGATCTTTCCATATATGGCCCCATTCTGTTCAAGTATGCCTTCTCCTTCGCCAGACAACACATGCCCGCAGCAGTCGTACTGGAAGACATGCATCATCAGGTATGCCACCAAAAGGGGAGCTATGGGCAAACAAAAGCGAAGCGTGGTTTATCATACGCTCAACGACACAGTAATTTTTGAGTTTTTGCTGGGCTTTGATCTTTTGAAATTTTCAAAAAGTTACAAATTCTGGCAGCTTCGCTTAAACAAAATTTGAATGTAATATTTTTTCATTAACAAACTGTGGAACTCTTCAACTCCCACACACGCAGAAAAAAATCTACGTTCATCGAGCATCAAATAGCATACAATGCAAAGAGTGAACTAATAATGTCAAACTACGCATGCTTTCTCTCAAAGTTTGTCATTTTCAGGTGTATGAAGGCGACGACAACGCAAATAACGAAATCCACGAGACGATGCGAGCTTTCATTCTGAACAGCACAGATATCCAAATCATAGGAATATGCAGCAGTCCCTGGTCACTTGGATCAGAACAGCTCCAAATATTCCCCCGGAAGAAAATGCTGGAGTACCCTACTGTCGAGCAGACCAAAATGTTTCTGGAAAAACGATTCCAGAAAATGTCGCACAGCCTTTCGTAAGTTGTTTTCGCATGTTCAGTATTGATCGCTTTTATTGATAGCATTTGGTTTTAGGTTTAGATCTTTTATAATCTGACCAAAGTCAGCTTACTAATTTATTTTGACCATTATCTGTCTAACTCATCAATTTAATGACCAATGAGTAAAACTAGTGGAAAACTTCAAAAATTCAAAAATTTTCAATAAAAAATTTTGAAAAACAAACTTTTTCTAATTTTTTTTTTGTTTTTTTAGTCACTTTTCTTTATTGTCCACTTTACCCATTATATGTAACTGTCTATTATGCCTAACTTTCTAAGCCGTGGTTTTCTAAAGACCATACTTAAGACCACACTACTTGCACAGTAACCGGCTATCCTTGTTTTCACATGCAAAACGTATTTAATTGTTTGTTTGCGTAAAAACATGATATTAACCGAGGCAAATTCGAACAAGACTGCTCGTATCAGGGCGAAGCTCTGCATGTTCCGACCATCTTTTAGAGTCAATGAAGCAGTAACAGAGAAATAAAATGTAATAAAACAAGACTGCTCGTGTATCGGGGCAAAGCCTTGAATGTTCCGACTGCGTGTTAATGGCCGTAATCCAGCTCGAATAGTTTTTTGTGAAAAAAAAAATATATTGAAACGCTGAAAGTTTTGGACAATATCAAAGATCAATTGTGAAAATTAATACGACTGATTAGCTTGCCTCCATTCAATTCGGAACGATTTCGTTGTGCGGGATAATTTACAACGCATAAATAATGCGTTACGCTCTCAGCGTTATGTATAAACTCTTCGATGTGCGCATCATTTAGCCCAGATTACGGATAAATAGGCAATTTTAGAACCCCATAACTCTCCAAAAGAAAAATCACTGGGAAAATATCTTTTTCAATTCGATCTCAGGAAAAAAATTCCGTCAAAAACGGCTAGTTAAAAGTCAAAACTTGTCTGGAGAACAAAATCACCCCGAGCACAAATATTCTGTCACTTTCTTCAAAAGTCGAAACAATAATGCAATTACCAGAACGACTGCTGAAGTCAGCACTGCTTTACAAAGTTGCTCGTGGAGCCCTGAAAATTGCAAATGCCCTTTTACGTTTTTCAAAAATCATTTTTCGAAAGTTGATGAAATTTTAAAAAAATGTTCCCCTACCCGCTATTATCGCGCGTTGAATCCACTAAATTGGCCGAATCGGTAATTTTTGATACTTCATAGTTTCACATAAAATGGTCAAGGAGTAATAATTTTTTCAAATTTCAGCACAAGAGGCCAAAATCATAAAAAAGTGACAGAAAAAAGTTCAAAAGTGGCTATTTGGAAAGTTCAACTCGGTCCGGAGGAAAAAAAACCCACCGAGCATAAAAGTTCTGCCAGTTTCTTCGTTTCCACAAGAAACACTGCTATTATTTTTTTCAGAAAATGAGTTTGGCGTCTTGCTATATATCGTTTTACGACGATCCGTGAAAAATCTATACTTAATCCAGAGTCAAAATCTAACCACTGCCCTGTTTCAGAGAACAAAAAAGTGTTGGATGATTATAAACTACTGTTATTTCAGTTTAACAGTTTATGATATTCAAACTGCTTTCACATCTTTTCTCCGACTTAAACACACAAAAACACACACATACACACATACACAAAATATACGTATTTTATGTTTAAACCAGTAAAATGGAACCTGATCTAAACTATATTTTATGATTGGATAAATTAAATGTTTTACCAATGTAAAGTATTTAATATTAACCAATCATGATCCATCTAACTAACAACCCACTTATTTGTAAGTGCTGAAGTTACTTGTAATTTCAGCACCAGAGAGATTTGAATTTAACTTAGAAATTAGTTGGACTCTCCCGAGCACTTCAGCAGCCGCAATAAACCAGTATACCCTAGATCTATTGAGCCTAGCAGAGACTAGTTAAACAACCTGAGACTAGATAGTATAAGAGTAAGATTAGGATCGGTATTAGACTAAGAAGTTGCACGAATCTATCCGGCCGAAAATAAGATAGCGTGACGAGCAGACGGTGTACCCTATCCGAAATTACTCTATGAGTTACACTCCAGTCCTAACTCATCTGGTGCGACCATAAGTCTCGAACAAGACCTTATTAGATTAGAATTAACCAAAATTAGATTAGAAATTAGACAAAAACATTTACAAAATGTTATACGACAATAATTTAATTGAAATGTCTCTCCGACTCAATAGATCCGAGCCAATATTCCGAACCATAATAGAACTACCCGGAATTGGAAGAAGACATCGAACCAAAGACGACATACGACAAAGTAGAAACTTGCCGTATAGTTACATGATAGTTCGGCAAAAGCCAGAACAAACTTTTATATTTCGAATACTACTTGCAATGAATTTAGATTTCCATTTGCAAACATAAAACCTTGAAGTAAATCTTCAAAATCATTTCAGGCGCTAAACAAAATTAATATTATACAATAACGATTGATAAAAAGATCTAAGATCGTTTTCCTAAAATTCTGCAGTATTATACAAAACATGTTTGAAAAATATTTATTGGAAAATAAAAATAAAAATTAGTAGCATGACAATAAATGGTTAGTAATCATAAATCATCCTGTTGTTCCAGCTTCATCACCTAAAACATAACAGCAATCATCAACTCACTAATATCATAAAATACTAAATCTTTCCTTTACACAAATTTAAAACCTCATTAAAACTTAAAGTCACTTAATTTTAAAACCAGATCATCAAGGCTTATCCTTGGATCTTAAATCATTTTCTACTTCATTACATTTTAAATTTGATCATCAAGGCTTATCCTTGGATCAAACAGAACAACTTTGTTCTCCCCCACCCACTTAATTAGTGTCTAACGACCTCAAACGTCGATTCACTACCCAACCCTTTCTAAAGACCCAAGACTAATAGAAATTTTTAAACAAAACTAATCATTCAAATTAGGATAAACAGTGAAGAACTTCGGTTATTCATCCTTCACTTGATCCCCCCTCTTACCAGACCCAGGATAAATCTTAGACTTAGTAAGTTTAAAATAGTATCTAACGAACTACTCGCGTTCTAATTATACCTGAACCTTGTGGATCGATTTACTATTCTCCAACCCTTGAACACAATCACTACCCCTAAGTAAGATTAAGTAAGTTAACACCTTAGCTTATACTAGTCACGAGAAAGTAAAAATCATTCTTCGGAATCGATATACTTTTCTCTCCAACCCTAAACAAATAGACCCAGGTTAAGCTAACCAAAAAATCGTAAGAACTAACAGTTTAGGAAAATAGAAATCATTTAACAACCTTTTGCACCCGTCATCCTAAACCTTATGTCATTTAAAAACCTAGGGAATAAACAAACAATCGTTTTACACAATTGTGAAATAGATAACAAAAAATACGACCTTGTAATCACACCTCATACACAAACAGTTGGATACATTCGAACAAAACGACAAACACTAAAGAGAAAAATAATCACTAAACAAAGACAAATAACACGAAAAAGATTTTCAAAAAATCGAAACGCATTTTCAGAATCAGAAACCAACAGTTTAGACGAACTCTACAAACTAAAAGAATCAATAGATAAAAATTACCCACAACACGATCAATTATATTTTTCTGACTCAGAAACAACTTCAAATTCATCACAAAGAGGAAAAAGAAGAATAAAAAAGCAGTATAAACACAAACCAGTACATCTATACAACTGGAATCAACCAATTCGACACATTAATAATTACATATTAACAGTCATCGAACGAAAAAATGAGTTCAACGCACACCCCAGGTGACGAAACTCCAGATGATGATGAAATCTTTCCTTTTATAGTAGATGCAGATACTGATAGAGGACAACACATATTTTGTCAAAATTTACTCGTAAATTTATTTGAACCCGGAATCAGTCCATGTAAAACAGAGTTCCCCGATGTAAAAATCAAAAGACAAATCATAGATCACTATCTAAAAGATATATGCAACATAACACAACAATATGGAATCTACTCTATAGAATTCACTTCCCCAAACCATAATAATAGAACATACACTATTCAAACAGACGACCTTGATTTAGAATTTTCAAAAGTTTTTTCAGAATATATAAAAAGCATACAATACCATAACTCACAAAGAGCAAACTCCATTTTCACCAATGAAGTTTTCGCACTAATATGTAGTTATATTTCGATATTAGAAAATGAACTCCCATTAACAAATGTCTCACCGACAGAAACATCTAAACATTTAAGAGTACGACATGAAATCACACTACTCTCTAGTTATTTAAACATCATTAAAGAAAATTTCACGAAAGACGACGTTTCACAACATACCAAACACGATTTACAAAAAATTTTAGCATGGTTCATAATAGATTATTTTACACACAATATTGATTTAATTGCACAAGCAAGAAAAAATTTTAGACCCCAAAACTCGAACGATGATACAGCTATCACAGAACAATCAGATTATGTTTGGGACCCCGAATGGTCTCATCCCGTATTTATAAACTTTCCACAATCAATCTCAAGTCAAGCAATAGGTACAATATCTTACATAAGAGATTATGTAAGAGTAATACCATTAACAATTGATGCAACACCATTAAACTATAATACATTTTTACCCGATACACAAAATAATAGTTTAAACTCTACAGTCATACACAATGAAAACCTCAATGGAACTAGGAATCTTACTCAACAAGATATACAGACACCATCACACTTCATAAATGAAGAAATTGTACACACAACAACTACACAACAAAGTATTTCACCAATACGCCCAAATTTAACAACACCAAGAAATACAAATCCTTCACAAACACAGGTAACCTTACAATCAACCGTTAAACCTTCGGTTGCCCCTAAATATTCACATATGGATTACCAAACATACAAACCCATGACAATACCATCAAAAACACGCAAAACATTCACTAGAAACAACTTTGCAGACCATAATTATAATTATACACATCCATCAAAAACAAATTATAAACCACAAAGAAATTTTAATCAATATACAAAACCTCGAAACTGGGATAACCCAACGGCCCAATATAATTCCACAAATTTTCAACCAAATCCTCCACAGGATCGCAGTGAAAATTACCCATTTTTTCAACAAAATAAAAATAAAAAACAAACATCTTATCAAATGGATTATTTATCCTCAGATGAAGATTTCTTACAACCAGATATATTTGCACCAAATACTCAAGAATATCGTAGACAAGGAATACAGAAAACACGTACAAACCATAGAAATTTTTCTCCACAATCAACAGATGCACAATATCAACAACCAATTCAACAACCAAATCCAATTAATATACAATCTTTTCAACCAATTCAACAACAAAATCCAATGACTACACACTCGTATCAACCATCACAAATGCAAAATGAAATACCACTCCCGTATTATCTTCAACAACATGAAATAACAAGAAACCAACTTTCAAATTTTTCTCAAATGCCAAATGCAGCTGAATCATTACAAATGACAATGAATCCATACCTTATGGGTGGATCATCAATAACATCAAATAAACCCTTAATGGTTTTCACAGGAACAGACCCTGAATACTCTGTAGAAGATTACTTAAATGCAGTAACAGCAAATTTAATTTTAAATATTGGACCTGAACCAATTAACACGCCACTACATCAAAACTGGATACATCGACGCACAGCGTTGATACAAACAACCTTAGATGGCGCAGCCCAAAAATGGTTTTCAGTACTACCTCAAGAAATAAAATCAAACTGGAAAAGATTTACACAAGAATTTTCAAAAATGTTTGACTCCGAAAGAAACAAACAACAACAAAGAGTTTTATGTAATGAAATTCGCAGATTACCAAACGAAACCATCAAGCAAATAGCAGTAAGAATCGAAACACTAGTTCGAAAAGCATATTCACTAAATACACATGACTATAAAAACACTAAGATGACAGAAATCTTAATGATGACCTTAACACCACAATTAAGGAAAATAGCAATAAAAAAGAGAGCATCACATCCTTCTTCAATTCGAGAACCCGATTTAGATTTTAGAAAACTAGTAGACAAACTAGAACAAGCAGAAATCACAATGAAATTAGAAGAAACGGAAAATCTGAAATTACAATACGTTAACAAAATTGAAACGACTCCCACTAATATTAATAATATACAAGAATCAGAAACAGATCTCGTTGAAAAAATCACTGAAATACTCAATATTTACGAAAAGAACCCGAACTTTAAAGGCAAACCATCTTTCAAAAAATGGTGTAATTATTGCCGACGATACGGACATAGTATTTCCGAATGTAGACAAAAACAACAAGATAGTCAAAATAAACCTCAAAAATACAAAGAACCAAATAAATCATTTTATCAATACATGAAAAAAGATCAAAACCTACCAAACAAAAATGTATACAGCAACAACAGTTCAGGAAAACCACTCCCAAACAATACAAGCTATACAAGAAATCAATCTCCATATAACTCAAGTTATAGAGGAAGATCACCAGAACGAAGAAACACGTATAATTCATCACAAAATCACTACAATAGACCGAATAGTCGAAATAACTACTCCAGATCAAATTCAAATACACAACGATTTGTTTCTAGATCTAATTCTCAATCAAGAAATAACTATTATCCAAACAACCAATCACGAAATTCATCATACAATAGGAATAGAAACTACTCCTATAATCGAAACAGAAGTTATTCAAACAACCGAAACCAGAATTACCCGAACAACCGATCAAGGAATAACTCATATAATAGATCGAACTATAACAGACCAAACAATAATTACCAAAACAGATCGCGAAATAATTCACAAAACCGACACCCAAGTTATAATAATCGCTATCGAAATTATTCCCAATCACCACACCGAAATAATAATCACTACAATAACTCTAATAATCGTCACAGAAGCAGTACACCTAAACATCAAAGACAAATCAATCAAGTACAAGCTAACCCAGAAACAACATCAGACCCTCCAGGTATTGATGACACAGTAACTGATACGTTACAACTCAATCAAATAAACTGTACATCATCAGATTCAGAAAGTGATACTGAAAACACTCTTGATATCAATATGATAAAAGTCGAAAATGACTATGAATCTGTCATATATGAACAACCCTTTCCATCACATATATATGAAAATCAATCACAAATTCTTCAAAATCATTACACTACACCCATAAATTCCACACCAACGACGCAAGAAACAAATGAGATAAACACTACAAATCAAACCAATAAAAATACCAAAACAAAATGCTTGAATACAAACCACATTTATCAAAATATACAAAAAGAACAACCCAAAGAAAAAATTTGGACAATACCATTTCTCTTAGAAAGCCCAAGAAATAAAGAATTTCAACCACCAGACCTTGAAATAGATTTTTTAATTGATTCAGGAGCAGAATCAAACATAATAAACATTCCCACATGGAATGAAATAAAAATCTTACACCCAAAGCTAACACCTCTTGAAACCTCCAGCAAACTAGCGACAGCACAAGGATCAACATTGATAAACTACGGAAAAATCCAATTATTTCTCCTCCCTACCAGAACAATGGAACAAAGTAAAATTTTAAATAAGCCATTTAAACAAATATTCCATATCACCGATATTAAATATAATATCATTGGAATACCATTTATTTCAAAGTATATACCAACAATTAACATACTAAATAGTAAAATATTAATCAAAGATAAATATACAAAAACAAAAGAAACATCCTTAACATTTTTTCAAAGATTGAATAAACAACCACCATTCTTTTCAAAATTTTATCCGATATTTAACCAACAAAGAAAACACCTGAAACCACTATCAGGAAACATCTATAATTTTTCAATCAAACAAGTTCACCAATATGATAAAGCACAAAACAAACAAAAATTTTATATGTCAGATTTTGAATTCAAACCGATTCATAAATTTTTCAAAATCACAATCTCTTCAATAAAATATTTGAAAAATTCGAATTCAGATATCATCTCCTTACATGTCTATAACAACACACCTTACCAAGTAACATTACCATTAGGACTTTTAGGATATTGTGAAACCAACGCAACAATATCACCAATACACGAAAAAGCCTATCGCGTAAATAATATACTCCAATTACTAGATATTTGCCAATCTACAATTCTTAATGAAGAATTATCTATAAATAATATAATAAGTAACGAAAACAGAAATACGGATTATTTCACAAAAACTCCATATTTCAAACCTACATTCAACATCAGTAACTACACAGAGGACCAACAGAAATTTTTAACAATGTTTAATTTCCAACATTCACAAATAACACAAGACGAATTTGAAAAGTTAGCCAAACAGCTAATTCAATATTCATCAGTCTATGCAACATCAAAATTCGATGTTGGCAAAATCAGTTCATCACTACATCTCCCATTAAAACCAGACGCAGTTTTCAAAAAACAAAGAGCAAGTAAAGTACCAATTCACTTACATGATAAAGTAAACAGATTACTCGATATTTTAGAGCAATACAACATTATATCACCGGTTAATAAAGAAGAACAACCAAAAGGCAACACATTCATCAACCCCGTTATCATTCTAGCTAAAGGAGAATCGTTAAAAATCGTTCTTGATGCTAGATACCTCAATTCACTCATAGATGAATCAAAATGTAATTGGCCTATTGAACCAATACAAGTTATTTTAACAAAAATAAACGGCAAATACTTCACAACCGCCGACATGAATAGTGCATACAATCAAATGCCACTAGATGAACAATCACGACGTTTAACACAATTTGTTATCGGAAACCAACAATATGAATTCAACCGCTTATTCTATGGAATATCCATAGGACCAGCAGCATTTTCAGCCTTTATGAGCAAAATTTTTAGACCACTAATACTCAAGAAAAACGCAATCACCTATTTAGACGATGTTTTTATGCAATCACAAACAAAAGACGAAATGTTCAAAGTTTTAGAAACATATCACCAAATACTTCAGAACGAAAATCTGAAGGCCGCCCCCGATAAATCACACTTCTTTTTGACTAGAGTTAAATTCTTAGGACATAATATAGAAAGAAAAACAATCACTCCACTGAAATCACGCATTGACGCTATTCAAAAACTTCAACCACCAACAAATAAAAAGAAAATCCAAGAGTTCCTTGGAATGTTAAACTTTTTAAGTAAATATGTTTATAAAATGCAATTATACCTACGACCATTTTATAACATCCTTAGACAACAAAACAACTTTGAATGGAATACAGAACATCAAACACGATTCGAAGAAATAAAGAAACTTTTAACTGAACAAATTTCAAACACAATTCCAGACCCTGATCAACCATTTTATGCAATGTGCGATGCTTCGAACTTTGGCATCGGCGCAGCATTATTACAATCACATAATGGTACAAATAAAATGAACCTCATATCAGCAAATTCTCGATTATTCACTCAAGCAGAGCTACGACTCTCAACTCTAATGAGAGAATGTACAGCCATAATATATACACTTACAGAATATGAATTTCTGATACTTGGATCAAAACATCCCACAGTTTTGTTCACAGACCACAAACCAATCATCTTTCTTTTTACACAGAAATCTAACCCAAACCACCGAGTTTACAGATTTCAACTAATTCTAATGAAATTTCCAAACTTACATTTAGTTTGGACTGCAGGAAAAAATCTTGCATTACCAGACACCTTAAGTCGAAATACACCACCTGAATTACTTACACGAAAAACAACAGTTGAAATACCCAAAAATATAAAATTCTACCTTGCAGAAAACGAAACATCACCTCGATTAGAATGCAAATATGCAGTAAAAACTGATATTGAACAATCACAAATAAATAATTTACAACATTTCCCACTTTATTTAGATTGTCAAAATAATCATTATGAAGTTGACCTACTTGGAACATCAACTTTTAAACCAATTCCATATTCTCAATGGATAAAAAATAACACCCAACAAAAACGAACAAAACAACACCTACCTAAAAAAGACCATTTTCCACTAATTGAAAAAGAAGATTTAACTGATAAAATAAATTTATCAGGACCACAAACAAATGATTCAAAATACACAATAAATCAAGTTTTTGACCTTCACGACCCACTTGATACAATACCATTATCTAAATTAGAAATCGAAAACATTTTTCTCCCCCCAACAGAAACAATTACAATTTCAACACTGAAACAATATCAAAACCTTGACCCAGTAATTCGACAACTAAAATCATGGCACAAATATAAAACTAAACCTATCAAAGCAGATTCAACCATTCTAGGAAACAAAACACTCCTCCGATACTTTCGCAAGTTTAACAATACAACAATTAACGAAAATACAGACCTTTTAGAGTACAACCTTAATGAATCTACAGTTCCCTGTCTCCCTATAAGTATGATTCTTATAGCTTTTAATATTTCACATACACAAAACATTAAAGGACACTCTGGATCAGAGAAAACATATTCAAATTTTATACAAAATTTTTACTTCCCAAATGCACCAATTTGGATAAAAGTACTATGCAATGATTGTATAGTATGTCAATTAAATAAACCTTACCCAAATCAAAAACAAATAGCACAAAAACAAGATTTTAAAGGACAAAGTTTATACTTTAATCATCGTATCTCATTTGATACTAAAGGACCAATTTCACCCTCATCAGAAGGAAACTCCTACATTATGGTAATTGTTGACGCATTTACACATTATGTAGCACTTAACCCAGTACCACATTGTAACGCTTATTACGCATACACAACACTTTATGAACACTGGATAGCAAAATTTGGACTACCAGAAATTTTAGTCACAGACAATGGTACAGAATTCATAAATAATGAAATAATAACACTATGTCATTTATACAACATTAAACACAAACCACGTACATCTCATGCACCTTGGACAAACGGCTTAGTCGAAGGTATGAACCGTTCACTACAAGAATATCTTAGATGTATCATCAACGGAAATGATACCAAATATACCGAATGGTCAGCAGATGTAAAATTATTTCCATTAGCATATAATTCACAAATCACGACAACTTTAGGAATGTCACCATACGAAATGGTTTTCAACCAAAAGCCACGCAAACCAATAATGTTTACAGCAAATTCCCATAAAAACGCACAAGGTTATTGTCAACCAAATAAAGACTCAATTTGTTATAACCTACCATTACATACGCACGATGAAGATCATTTTCATCACCCACAAATCCTTAAATTAGCCTCCGGTACACACACCGAATGGATTTTAAATAGAGATAAGAAACACAATGAAATTTACCAAAAAATAACGAAAAAGTTATTACAAAGACAAAACATAAATGAACAAATCAATTCACGTTTTACACCAGCTTCCGATTTAAAAATTGGAACATTTGTTTTAATACCTAATTTTAATACTCAAAAAGGAATTTCTAAAAAATTACAACCCCTCCGAAAAGGACCCTATCAAATAATTGCAAAACCCACAGATGTCACATATAAAATTATCGACTCAAACAAAAAAGAAATCGTTCAGCATCGAAACAACCTATTACCTTATTACCCAAAAGAATACGCACTCCGCGAATTAACCCAATTATATTCTTTCACAGGATTAAAAATTATTCAAAACGAACCACATCTGAAAAACACAGAACAAAATGATAACCCCACCGAAAATCAAAACACAAAACCAATCGCTACCAAAAACAATACACAAAACCATAAAGAATCTCCAAAACAAAGAAAAAATAGAAAAATGACAGAACAAATAATACCCCAAGAAGAAATAGACAAATCAGAACATAGAAAGACAACAAGACTCCGAAATCAACCACGTAAAAACTACAAAATGTTCATCCCCCAATCTAAAATATTAAAGAAAGTAGAATTTAAAAAGTAATTTTAAAATTTTATACTTCACAATCTTGAAACCTCCGTAACATTTTTCATTTCCATTTTTCAAAATAACATGCTCACAAGTACGCAATAATTCTAGTTCAAAATAGACCAATAGGATTCATCCAATCCGCCACTTTCTCTAACTCAAACTAAGATCAATTAGACGAATAATCTAGAACTCCAGGCACATCTCTAACTATAACTTTACAACCTCCAGGTCAAAAATAAGCAAACCACTCCAACTTGACAGCTAAAATAAATATCACCATAATACCGTACCCCTCCCTTATCTAATAACCCAAAGATCAACAATATTTCCCCAACTCAGACCACGAATACCCCCAAAACAAATTTGATAACTTAGCCTAAAGTCACAAAATGAAGATTTTAATTAGCCTAAAGTATAAAAATCTCACCATACCCCGGATCATTTGACAAACAAAAATAAAGAAAAAGACGACCTCCCAGTCACCATGAAAATTGCCCCCAACAATTTTTTACGAAACTCAACCCACTTGTCAAAAAACTAATAAATAATTCGACCACACTAGAAAATCGCCTCAAACAGCAAAAAATATTCGACAAAGAGATCATTTCTTAAATGCTTTTCTCTCAAACAGTCGCTCAAATATTTATCAATTTTAAACATTTTTTTTCAATACTTCAAGTCTTTATAATCTTTCTTTTTGATATCATCGAATCTTTTCTAATAATCATAATAATTTTTTGTAACATTTTTTTAATTTTCTACACAATAATTGAACTATTCCTCCAACTTTCCAAAACCCTTGAATATATCCACAGGTACGATTTTAACAACTTGTCTAAATGATACGAACAATTTTCAGTAGAACTGATATTTTTTTATTGTTTGTAATTTTCATAACATTTCTATCATCCCTCATTTTGACAATATGTAAATGTATAAAGAAAGCAATCATTACATTTGCCCTAGCAACAATTTTTCTAATTCTTTTTTTAGAAGAATATTATAATAAACATAAACCCTCTCACTAAAGTAACAATTTAAAAATCCATCAAAAATTGCTACCCAACAGTCACAGAATCAGTCTTCACCGACATCATCCCAAGATAATCCAACACCACCTTCAACTACTCAAAACCCTCAAACATCTACACGAATTTCTTTTCAAGACAATCCATACACCTTTGAAGAAAGGCACGCTCGTTTATCTGAACCACTAGAACCAGTTCAACGACAAGCATCCCTAAGTGAACCAACATATAATCTTTACCCAACACTACCACAAGAACTAAGTAGAATACGAAACCTTAGTCAAAACCAAAACACAGCAGAAATAAATAGACAAATTATACATCCTCGACGAAATAGAAATTTTCAAACTCCCCGAGTTCATTTTGATATACCTCAATCCCCAACACAAACCACTCCAGAAAACACCACTGGTATCACACCAGAAACTCCTACACTTTTTTCACAACGAAGCACTTCAAGTCTACCTTCAGACTACTTAGGTTCAACACCAACATCTGAACAGATACGTGAAAATCCCTTTAACCCCCCAAACCTAACATCACGACTGCCATATTGGACTACAAATTCATTCACACAAGGTGAACCAAATTTAGTCAATGACCCCATAGATATTTCTACGGATACAACAACATCCTCATCACTACCAGAAACATTATCACTACCATCAACACCATCAATAAGTCAATTTTCACCACTACCCTTTAACTTAAATTTTCCAAATAATCTCGACGCCAGATATCGAGAACAATCATCAATAAATATTCCTTTAAGATTAGATTGGAATACATTCACAGCACCTCCACCACTATTTGGACAACATCAAGAAAGTAACCGCCTTCATAACTGGGCACTTAATAGATTACAATATCGCCAAGATATTCACAACGATATCCGTGATCACAATATTCAAATACTCCAACAAAACAGTTTACAATTAAAATTTGAAATCACAGTTAAGTTAAATAATATTACCCAACATCCCTACCCATTAAATCCACCTAACATAACAGCTCAATCACTACCACCACCGTTTATAACTACTGAAGTAATATACAAATACGACAGATACACTAAAAACACAATTGGTTACATTACATTTTATAATCCATACTCAGGATTATCATACACATGTATATTCTAAAATTATTAATTTTTCTCCAAACCCTTTTTCTAATAACCTCAAATCAAAATATAAACCCTTCCCCTCGTACAGGACCACAAGATTTATTAGTAACACATTACGATTGCGAAGAAAATGAACAAAAAACACTACATAAATATGCAATCAATCAGGTATCACAATGTGAAACAGAACCACAAGCTATAGAAACCACAGATATAATAGCAACACTCTATTCAAAAGCCCGAGCAACAACAGTTACAGGTTATAAATTCACAGCAACATTTTCCGAAAAGAAAGTACATTGTTCACAAGTCTCGAACGGAAACAAAAACCGACTTGACCATGAATCATTCTACCAAAGTAATATAGAACGTCTTTTACATCTCAATCCCGACGATTGTAAAAATGAATTACTTAGACTAAACATCACAAAAAATAAAAACTCCCAAAGAAAATTAGTTAATTTTCAAGTTTTTTCAGACTCTGTACATCAATCACAACTTGAAAGACACCAAGGACATATAAGACTAGACGAAAAATACCCGTATAACGGCGCACACGGACGATTAACCTATGACCTACATGATAAACACTGGATACCACACATTGGTATAAATAACCCATCAAACTGCAAAGCAGACACAAAAAATAAAGGATACCAAGAAATAATGTTTTTCGATTGGAAAATACAACTCGAAAAAATACAACTCACACGAGATTTATCTGATAATACAATGATCTATCAAGGAATCCGACTACCTTGTAAAAATGATCAAGATGACCATGATAAAAATGACCCTACAACGAGAACACAAGCAACAATTGTTTGGTTCCCCGAAGACACATGTACAACATTTCAAGTAGCAAAAATACACGCTCGTATGATAAAATTTCACGAAAAATATTTCATACAATCAATTCTATATGAACAAGTCCATCCATCACGCAAACTAAGTTCCGATTTTCGAAACATAGACAATATAGAAAATAAATTGACACGTTTTCAAATATATCAAGAAACAGAACTTGCATGTAAATACAGGAATCCACTTCACAGAACACAATACTCTGAAATATTAGTTGAATATGAAAAAGGATTCGACATGACCACTGGTAAAGTAAAAATCGACCCATACGCCACAGGTCACCCTCTAAACGAAGGAACATCCTATATACCAGTTAATTTTGAAAAAAGCAACGGACAACCTGGTGGACATCTAAAACCTTATGACACCAGAAGCACACGCTTACAAGAATTATCACTAATGAATACTACATATTTTGGTAATATCCACTATGATATTCATTTGGATATGAAACTAGACTATACAATTAGCCGCATTTTTCAAGAAATGTCACTCTCTGAATTAGAAACACTACATCAACTATGCGAATTAGAACGAACACAAATACTACAATCACTTGCACTAGCAGTATTAAAAATACCCTACGCAGGATACTTATTATCAGGAAATAGATCAAATTTTTTAGACTACGAAGGAAACATCTTATGGTTTTATACTTGTACTAAAAAAGTATCACCACTATACGTTTTTGAAGATAAACGATGTTATAAAAGAATTCCTATCTTTTATAAGAATAAAGTACATTTCGTGGATACACTTTCACGAAGAACATATTTCTGGGATACCGCAGTCCCATGTGGATCAGAAAATAGCCACAATGTAGTACAACTAAACCCTGATGAAAACAAATATTATCTTCTCACTCCATATCCCACATTAATGCAATCACTCAAAAAATTTTCACCAGAAAGCATTCGCGCTATTGCTCGAAACCCAAATATAGACTTACAATCAATAGGAATCTATTCAAAATCAGATATTCAACATCACATTAGAACACAACAATTCCAAGAATTATTAACACAAATGGACACTATACAAAGACAATCAATAGACCAAAACTTACGCAAACTTGCAGAAACCGCAGGATTTGCCGATATCTACACGCAAGACTATAGCGGATATTTTAAAGACATAAAAGATTATATATATCTAAACGGCGAAAAATACCGTCCCCAAGATATATCACCAATTAACATTTTTAGCTTTGTTACACTCAAAAATGAGATCCTAGATTTTCTAGGATGGCCCTACTACATCTTAGAAAAATTGACTATTTTATACGCAATGTTTAACTTTATTGGATTTCTTTTCTCACTCTTAAAAGGAATCTACAATACATGTGCTATACACACACAAGTAAACAGACAAGCAAGCGTAGCACGCATACTCTTTGCAGGATTTTTTGGAATTTTTTCCACATCTATAAACAAAATTCTTTTAGACGCACAAATAAAAGAATATAACACAAAAATAACAACACGACAAAATACATACGACGAAGAACATAACAATGTCGACACACAGCCAACGGCACCACAATTACCACCCCTACCAAATAACCATCCACTATCCCTAGCCCCGCGAAATTTTAGAAATTTAGCAATCACACATAATCCAAATTTTCGACTCACCACATCACAAAGTCCCGTCCAACATATAATGACACATCCATCACAAGATGATAATACTTATGAACAAATTATTGAACAGCCCCATACCACCGCTTTTCAATCTCAAAATAATAATTTTTTTAGCCCACGATGAGCCGCCAACTTGGATCACTCCATCGATCAAATTCCCATCCAACCAACCTTACCTCTTCAATCCCAATAATACCACTTTTTGCTTTTCCGCCACCCGATTTTCCATCTAGCAATGTAACATCAGGCATGAATTCCGACACTAACTCACAAATTTCAGTTTTATACTCCATTTCACAGCTAAATAACCCGAATATTGAAACCCCCGACGAATTTGCCGACTCAGAACCATCTCCATCCAATAATTTTCATAACCCTTCTCATTTTTCTCAACCTCCTTTTCAACCCATATTACCAAATAACCCTGACCCAATCACTCCTACACCCTCTTATGCTTCCCAAGTTACCCCAACCTACTCCTCATACCATTCTGACCAATCATCTCCAGACACCCCCCGAATCTCCCCAGAGCTAGACAATTTTATTACCCTCCAACAACAACCCTACCACCTTAACACCCCGACCATAAACCAAATCTCCTCCACTACAAATTCATCCAATCCCCCTACACCCTCTTCAAATTATACCGAATCATTAGCACCATCATCCACATCAACTGAATCCTCACTCAACACTAATAGAGCTTATCGCACTTTTAAAAGAAAGTTCCCCAACCATCCTTTCCCAGCAAAACCAGGAACAGCCCGAGAATACATCAACCACCCCCAACATACTAACACTAGAGAATTTTTAGCCATCACTTTACCCTCATTTCCACAATACACCTTAAACACCCCTCATGACGCTAACGAAACACGCAACTTTGTAGACGAATACGTTTTAATGCCCACTCTCTCTTGGACCTCATACTATCATTTCACTAACCCTCTTTGCTTACCTTTAACTAACACATCCATTGATATAGACCGAAACAAAGACATGCTATATCGACTAACTACACCACTCACCGCTAGACAATTTACTTACGTTGGATATAAAAAATCACTAAAAATACACACTGCACCTAGAGCTAACGAATACACACTAGAATACTATGATCACAACATCATCAGAGCTAACCAAGATCAATTCTTAGACGACGATCGCTTCGCTAACCCACAAATCACCGAGAAATTTTTCATCAAGACACCATATGTATTTACACTAAACATCTTCGACCGAAAGTTTGATCACATTATTTCAGAAGCACTAACAAGCACACAAGCGTACGAAAGTTTTAAAGAACGCTTCCAAATCTTTTCACTAACCTTTCATTTCCTTGCACCACACGAAAGAGATTTACACTGCTCACACGATATTATGTTGCGAACTAAACAAACACATACATACAGTTACTATCGTTTCATCCAAAATCACTTTGACCTCCACACACCCTCTAGACAACCACACCATCGCTTTCAATTCATCAATTCAAAATACACTTCACCGTATTTCCTAAATTTCACATATTGTATTAAAAATACTAACCTTCATGGTATTCTTCGTAATTATGACCCCATAACCCAAATGTATATTTTCTGCCCCATCACCAAGACCTTCAACGCAGAAGAATCCCGACCCTTCCTTATCCCGCACGAGTTTGTACAGCCTATAGAAATCCCCATTTTAGAATTCATCCACAACACTAAATTTAACCACAAGTTATATAACTTAATCCAAAACACACCTTATGAGTTTGCAGTAGGCACTGAAGAACTAACCACTATTAAGGCACTTCAATTGCTTTGGCCACTACTTCAAACTAAAAATATCATCCGCATCTTAGCTAAACTACTAACAACTTCAGAACTAATTCACGATATCTTCCCCCACGGTTTTTTCCCCGACGACTAACAGGTAAGTATGAACTAAATGAATATTACTAACTAATTAAAATATTGAAAAACTCACCATTCCTTATTCATGTTTTCTTTAGATTTTTAGCCTTCATCTTCAATCATCTGAAAAATTCACAAAAGAAAAATAAAAAATAGCAAACTTCTTCAAAACTATTTAAAACCCTATTTAACTTTTGCACCAACAATTAAATAAATATAATACCAATGCAGTAAATTAATTTATAAAATTTTCCCCTAAAAGCAGTAAATCTACATATGATGAAAATTTGTATCTTAAAATTCCCCCATTACTAGCAGTAAATTTCCAAATTCTATGCAGTAAATTAATAAAATGCAATTGCAGTACTAACCTTTTGATATTTTCATTCATTCGCACAGAAATTCTATCCACACTCGCACAGCTCGCCCACGAAGAATTGTTTAAAATAATGAATTTTAGTTTCAAGTTTTCACACTCAACAACTCTAACAAATAATAACAAGTTTCAAACTTTCCTTTAACCCGGTTGGAAAGGAATCATATACTAAACAAAACTAACCAACGCAGCTTACTAAATACCACAAATCATAAAATAACAGCATGACTAAGAAAAGGAAACCAACGGTACCCAAACCGGATTAACCCAGTTTAAAACTGGATAATTTATTCTTTTGAAGACTATTACAAAGTCTTAGAAAGAAATAATAAAACACAAAAAAGTCAAAAGACAAACCCATACCACAAACAATTTGCTTTTTGGAAAAAGTACATAACCAACAAAACATAAGTAAAACCACAACAAACCCAACATAAAATGTTGTCACATAACAGGACCCCTCATAAAAACCGCATGAAATCATACTCCCACACCTGGCCTAACCCACCAGGAAAGGACGTCCTGAGCATGCTCTATAGCCGGCCTAACCCACCGTGCTACATCCACGCTTTGTGACCACACCTTTATTTTTAATAAGAGCTACTCAAGGGTGAGTAACTCTTCAAAATAACCGAACTAAAACAAAAAGCTTTTGTGAAAACAACTAACTAAAATCATAATTAAAAAATATTAAATTAATAAAAGTTTTATAAAATGTAAAATCACATGATGCAATATATAGATCAGAATACAACACCAAGGACGAACATCAAAAGACAAGACGACCTCACTACACTCGAGAGAGAATGACCAACTATAATCGATATGCCGCTCACAATCACAACTCAAAGGATTTAGAGTACGACTTGACCTCGCAGAAAAGGACTTCATTGAACTAGACCAATGACCACCTCGATGTTCAAGTATACGTACAGATCCGAGTAACCAGGCATCCCCTCCACGCACAATCTCCACGCCATTCCCGAGCTAGATCAAACACAAAAGAAGTTCTCTCCGAAGAACAGAAAAACCTGACATAGCCAACCATTCTGAAACCAGAATTGATGCTGTTGCAGAGACTCAGTCGTTGTCACAAGAAGAACACAACGTCTTGTGTCCTCAATTCCAGATCCCTGGAACTTCCTTAACAAAAAGGAAACAAAAGAAAAATGATGTTCGCCAAATACCAACGTCCATCATCCATCCTTGAACTACAAAAGAACTGTTCTAAAAAACTCTGTAAAACCCGGATGGGTGGAACCTGATCTAAACTATATTTTATGATTGGATAAATTAAATGTTTTACCAATGTAAAGTATTTAATATTAACCAATCATGATCCATCTAACTAACAACCCACTTATTTGTAAGTGCTGAAGTTACTTGTAATTTCAGCACCAGAGAGATTTGAATTTAACTTAGAAATTAGTTGGACTCTCCCGAGCACTTCAGCAGCCGCAATAAACCAGTATACCCTAGATCTATTGAGCCTAGCAGAGACTAGTTAAACAACCTGAGACTAGATAGTATAAGAGTAAGATTAGGATCGGTATTAGACTAAGAAGTTGCACGAATCTATCCGGCCGAAAATAAGATAGCGTGACGAGCAGACGGTGTACCCTATCCGAAATTACTCTATGAGTTACACTCCAGTCCTAACTCAAAAAGCTCACGTTTCTGTGTGCATTTGGTTAGGCACACCCTTATTTTAGCCTAACCAAACACACACAAAACCAAAAAAAAATCATTCAACTGTTTTCACTGTCCTTCAAATATTTTGAACCTCAAAGAACCTCAAACAAGACTGTTCATACCGGGTGAAACCTTGAATGATCCATTTAACTAGTTTCGATTGAAGATTTTGTTATTCCTCTCTCGACAACCAACGTCACATAGTAATTGTTTTAGTCTGAGTGGTTCAAGGAATTGATAAGAGCCCATTAACACGCTCAGAAACAATTTGGAAAAACTTGCAGAACGGGAATTTTCACCCTAAATGTCACAACTTCTTTCGATGAAATTGACGGAATAATTGCGCTTGGGTTGTTTTTTTTCTCCAAACAAATTTCAACTTTTTAACTAGCCATTTTTTACCAATTTTTATAACTAAATTTCTCAAAGCGCGCATAAATTAGTCCAGAATGTGACCAAATTGGCAACTTTCAAATTGCCAGAATTTTGCAAAAAAAAACGATCGGAGGAAAAATATCTTTTTAAAATTGATTTCAGAAAGTCAATATCTTCAATAGAGTGAAAATAAAAAATATTGTTAAAAGGTATTCATTGATCGCCGAAAATTGACCGAATAAAAAACCACCCCAAGCATACAATACATTTTGCGCTATAAACCGATTTAATCCGTTTAGAACTCGTTCCAAATTGGTTGGAGCAGGCCATTTGTTATAATTGCTACATTAATGGGAGCAAAAACTATCACTTTGTGTTGTATGGCGTGTGAGTTGATGATTAAGAAAATCCGACAATTGTTTCGGGCGGTCACTGATCCATAGGCCTAAAAATGAAGTTTGTCTGCATACTACGTTGGTTTAACCGAAAAAACTGATATTTTTAACGCACAAACACTGCATTTTGTATGGGGCATAGTCTGTACTTTGCTGAAATTGGTCAGACAATTGCAGTCAAAAAGGCTGGAAAAACATAGAAAATTTCAAATCAATAGCTTTTTTGTCTGTTTTGATCGCCTCATTAACAGTTCTCCAGGATACTGACCAAAAATAAAAGAAAAAAGTAATACGGTCTATTTTCCCCGTGCATACACATTTTTGCGAAAAGAGTTGTGTATATGGGATAACGTAACTATTCAGAGTGCCAATTATTGAAACAATTCAAACAATGGGAACAAAGATAATTTCAGGGCCAAAAACGGCTACTCAGCTACTAAAGAATACATTCATAAAAACGTACACAAAATTAACCAAAAATGCGCCAAATTTAAAATTTCAGACATAATTTTTGCCAAAAATAGTTGCAAGAGAAAAATCTATGACCACTTAAAATCAAGGGTCTATATATTCTATGGTAAAACATATTTTATTTTGAACTTAAGATTTCAATCGTCAAAATTGATATGAATAAGAAAAAAGAAAACCACACCAAACTTACACGCTCCGTTACTCAGCTCAAAAACCGAAAAAACTAAAAAAAAAATAAATCTTTCAGCTTTTATTCTAGAAACTGCAGTTATTTAGTATCTAGCCCTTGAGAACTGATTTTCGAAAAAATAATTCATCTGAGAAGTAACCTGATAGGAAACTAACGCAAAAACAAACAAACCCTCCCAAAAGTAATACTGTGGCAAAAATAGGCACCAATCTGCGTAACATAACAAGATATCTCAACCAGCAATTTATTGGCTGGTCTTAAGTTTCCTTTACAAAACTTTATAAAAAATTATAAGGGTATATGCTTTATAAAACAAGTTATTTTAGTAAGTTTTTTATGAAAAATTTGTTTTTGATTACAATGGGAGTCTAAAAAAAGTAAATCACAGAAATTAAAGGGTTAAAAGTTTTTGAAGATGAGATTACAATTAGGTTAATCTCCGATTTTCGAAGAAAGAGATGGACGGTTTGTGCTCGATTTTTAATGTTTTTTCTTTCTTTGGACAAATGATGATTTTTTGAACGGAATTTTTTCTAGCACCTGAAAAGTATTGAGCTCAAAATTAAGGCTAATTTTCCCTGCGATTTTATTTTGTACAGATAAAGCGTTAGAAAATTTGGATCAATCCCCACAGTTCCCCTCCTCAATGAATTTAGGGGGAAAATACCGGTTTTTCAAAAATTAACTTCCAGGGCAAACAAATTGATCTAATTAATAAAAAAGTTGGTCGATACAAATTTATTATTAATGTCCCAAGTTCTTTACTTTCTGTTTCATTTAAAATTTTTCCCGAGTAGTATATTTTGCGGGCTTGATTGAAATGAAAATTTTATGCGAAATTAGATTTCAAAATTATTACATGCTTCAAAAAGAGATAGCTATTGGTTTTTTTTATTACGTGTTACTAGACGCTAAACACCTCCCGGGTTGACCAAAATTTTTAGTCAAGTAGGTTTCCTATATGGAAAAGTTCTAAACATACACCTATCAGAAAATTGCATGAAAGCTCTATGATTAGTGATTTTTCCTATATGGCGATTGTGTGACTTCTAGTTTTCCATAAACCAAAAATTTGACTTTTCTTAAAAATAATCTTTTCTCAAAAGTTTTGGGTTGGTGTTCAATGCTTCCTTCACAGAAGATACCATAAAAGTATTAATTTTTAAAATTTGGCCAAAAATTTTCAAATATGATCATTTTTAAAATTTGAGTTTTTGATTAATCACGCATTGATCAAGGCATACAAATAAAAATGGTCTACAAAAGAAATCGACGTTTTAAAAAAATTCTCCAGACAAACGTAAAAATTTCAAATTTTATGTATCCAGGACTACGTTAGGCACACAAAAACAAATTAATTTTTGAATGCAAAAAACTGGAGTGTTTCTTTTTTCATATAAAGTTGGAGGAATTTTCCGATTGGTGAAGGTGACTGATGAGAGTGATTCTAGTCAAACTATTGCAATCACTTAAAAGCTACAAAACTTCTTTAATTTCGATTTTAGGTCGAACGCATTTGACCTGCTGACTCAAGAAATCGACATGTTAGACTGGGGCGCAAAGGAGCACCTCCAGTTTATTGACAGCTGCCACACAAAGTGTGAAGAGCTCGAGTTAGAGTGTGAACAGGTGAAACAAGATCACGCCCAGGCGACTGAGGAGGAAATAGAAAGTATGCTCCGACCTCATTTGTTCACACTCGGAATTGCTAAGTCCATCATGAAAACTGTGCAAGAAAACAGGGGCGAAATTGAAGATAGATTCAAAATCCTCAAAAAGTTCAATGATTTCGCAAAACAATACCCCGATGAAGTTATTTAGCGACACAAATTCCGGAACTCGCGTAACTCTGATTTTGAAACTGCCCAAAATATACATTCAAAAAAATTGTTAGCATATAGTTTTGATTGATCAAAAATAATAATGTTAAAACTTAATTCTACAGATTCAAACAGTCAATTCATGCTCTTCGGTTTTTCTTTATATTTAGTAATCATCGCACAAAAGACATGCATAAAACTATTAGCAGAAAATGTTATCAAAAATGCGTTGTATTATTTTCAGTTTATCTAACTAACTTTCTTAAAATTGGCATGCTTTTTTTGGATAATTTCTTTTCCTAATAATATTGCTCTTTTGAAATGCAAGCTAATTTTCAATTGGCTTGGTGTTGACCCACTTTAGCATTGGCTCCAATCGCAGAGTTCCGAACATTAACTTGAATTGGTTGTCGTTGCAATGCTAGCTTCAGATGCCTCGGTGTGAACAACACCAGAATGGGAAAAAGAGCCACAATTAGAATAAGAGGTCCGAGCAAGATATATGTCTCGTTCTGATCCCAATCCAGCACGAAGTTAAACACAACTCCAACGCAAGTACTTATGAAGAAATTGTACATGCAAATCGCGATCGACTTGCTGTCGTTTAAAGCTTCAATGTTAACATTGCGGGTCTCAAAGGCGAGGAAACCGCCGAAAAGTAGAATTAGAGCTTTCGTTCCACCAAAAATGTAGAAGAAAACGCTGCTATTCATGGTACACTTGAGTGCGTTGTAATGATAATGCTGCACCGTTAACTCGTTCAGTAGCTCGGTGTTGCGGTGGGTTCGGATCAGCTCGTACCCCATAGGGTCGAAAATCATCGCCAGAGTCAAAATAATAGCATCCAGTCCGATCAAAATCAGAATAGTTACAACAAGTTGAAGATCACTAATGATCAACTTTTGAGCGTGAAACTGCGTGAATGCTTTGTAAACTCGCCATGTTTTGGCAAAAAGGGCGCCAAAAGTAGTCGTAAACCCGAGGTTGATTGAAATCAAGTAGAAGTTACACGACGCGAGAAAAATGTCAGTGTCAATAGTTGCTGCAGTCGATGACATTGCGACGACGCACAAAAAGAGAAGAACTGACCCCATAAGTATGAAGTTATTGATAATTGGTGAAGTAATTTTGATTATAGGCTCATTCTTATAAATGAAGTTTATAACCGCGATACATATACAAAGCAAAATACAAAGTCCGGCGCAGGTACAACATACCAAAGCAACAACTTTATTGACAGTTACCGTTTTTTCGATCACCCGAATAACAGTTTTTTGTGTGAAATCTGTCGGAACAGCGCCTGATTTCCAATAAATAGTTTCAATGCTGACGTACGATTCGGATGAAAATTGTGAAATTTTCACAGTTTCGGAAAAGTCAACCAAATGCTGCAGTTGCAACTGAGAAGTTGACGAGAAAAGTCCATCGAAACGAACCAAACCCGAGACGCCGTAAAAGGAAACACGGTCCACATTTGTCATAAAAGACTCCAGTTTCTGCTGAGTAGTTTTCTCAGATATAAAACTGTCGATGCATTTCGCAATTATCCAAAAGCAGTCGTATACATACAAATCCCAGTATTTTGCTTCTGGAATTGCTTCGAAAACCTGCTCTGAGGTAATTCCAACATCGGAATCGACTCCTTTTATGCTAGATGGGTCCAAAGTTATTGACAGGAGCCCGTTGCTTTCGGATTTGATTCGCGAAATTTCGGAAGTGGTGCAATAGTCTGGCAGAGAGTCCAAAATTAACTCCCACGTCCACTGATTCGAGAACCACACGTAGTCGGAAGTCATTAGGCCAGCTCTGTATGCGGCACAAATGACTTTTCCATGACCAGCGATCATCACAGCTCGGACTATTTTGACGTCTTTTATTTTGAAAGACTCAAGTTGTTCGGCTATATTGTCCACACTCATGGACACATCAATGAGCTGCGTGTGAATCAGACTTCTATTGTAAGATGCTCTTATGGTTTCAAGCATCGGCTCCATCCCCGTATCGTAGACGATGCCATATCTAAAACAAGGATAGCCGGTTGTTGTGCAAGTAGCACACAATGTTCCGACTATACTTATAAAAAATTGCAATTTTTTTTCAAAATGCGTCGTGTCATGTTTTTGATGTGATGAAAGAATTTAAACGAAAGCCTAAAACCTAAAATTTAGAGAATATTTGACAACAGTTTTTCACATACAAAAATGAAAAAATTTAAAATTTCAAAAAAAAATCGTTTTTAAAATTTATTCCCAAGAAGGCGGTGAAAAAATTAACGGTAATTGATTTAACTTGAATAAAATTAGTAATTGTAAGTTTGAAAGTTTCAAACTAACTTTTATGTGCCTGCTCTCTCACTTTATTCAAAATTCGACGAAAATAAAATTTTTAAAAAA